>NC_084591.1:41348384-41490884 GCF_033807715.1 Cololabis saira | reverse complement strand
CTTTCTGCCATAACTTTTAAATGGTTTGATATAGAGTGTCGTGGCTGGTGTCATCCGCTAAATGTCCAGGCCTGAAGAATCTACATACAAGCGCTTCCACTGCAGCACGCCTGAATATGCACAAGGGTGCGAGGGCCTGTTCATCGCTGCTTGCAGCTTTAATTATTATGATTATTATTATATTGAAAATGGTCAATTGTGCATATGCATCTGGTGCACTTCAATAGACAGCGATAGACTAGCGTCCTATCCTGGGGGTGGTTACCACCTGTTCGTTTGCGCTACAGAAACCGGAGATAAACACCGGCTCTATGGGCCATAAGGCTCGAAAAGGACATACTATCTGGTGCACTTGAGAGCAAATTTTTGTTGTCATCATTGTTTTTTATTTATCATCTTTTGTAGTTGTGGTATCTGTGCCAGCTCTAGCTCTGCCTGTCCAGAGGGAGCCACTTCACTGTGTTGGAGACTTGCACTGTGGGTGGGAAGTAGTTGCATGCGAGGCACACTCTGGGCCGCGTGCTGTGTGTTTCGCTCCCCTTTAAACTTCTGCAGAGTTTCTCTTCGTTCACCCCATTTTTCTTTTTTCCTTCCTTTTTCTCTCAGTTCCTGTGGTGGAGGAAAATCTTATGGTGTGGTTTATTTATTCTGGTTTGGTGTTGGTTCTCACATGTCCTTGGCAGGCTTTCATACCTCCATGATAGAACCCTGGCTAGTGAGGCATTATCATGTGCACGTGCGTGTCTTTAAAGCAGTTCAGAGGGATGCAATTGCAGCATTACTTGCTGTGAGTACAGAACACATATGTATGCATTTTATGTGTGAGATACAGTCTTATGGTGTTAATGTTGGAGGAGCTAACTGCTTGGCTGCCAGTCCATGTCCTTGCCACTGTGCTCACTGCAGACAGCCAGCTTTCACAGTCTCATCTTTCCCCTCTCCTTCCCTTCTTCTTCCCTTCATTTTTCTGCGTTGTTTATGCTCCTCCTCAACAGAGAAAAAAATCAAGATGATCTTGTATGAGCACAAGATCAGCAATTCAACTGATGATTTGAAGGGATACATGTGGGGGCTTAAAGTGAGGAGTGGGCTAGGAAATAGGAGATTGTTAAGTGATTGGGATTGGGAGCTGTACTTCTTCCCTCTTATTGCTTCCCACTTATCGAAATTGCAGTCACCGGAAGACGGTGACCTTCCCACAGCAGGTCTTCACAACTATTCCAGATGTGGTAGAAGGCCTGTTTTAACAAGGAGAGAAAGATAAGGCAGTACAATTACACCTCTGCACTAACACAGCACATTTGTTATAGCTGTAATAAACACAACATTATGCCCTCCCAAATACACTTTCCTTTTTGGGCATCATTTTAGTTGATAGTTTCAGGTAGATGCATTACATTTCAGTGTTACATATGATAGTCAGGTATTCTTGTTGCAGAAGTACCAGAGTTTCCAAAAGTCAGTGAGGACAGTTTTCTGGTAAGGGAAACAAACTTGGGGTGTATTGGTAAACATAGCCAGTTGAGTCATTTGCTTGTCTTTCCACCCACAAGTGGAGATTAGCTATTCCATTTCATTTCATTTCCACAAATATGCTTTCATTATTGAAGGAACGACAGTTTATTGTTTGAGTCAGCAAAAGCTTTTATGCCTTGGCTCTCTTTGGTGGACAACGACCTTGCTACCCCTTTTCAAGATCCTAGATTTTCCAATAAATAAAGTTTGCCTTTAGTAAAATGGTTTTAAAGATTTAATGAGTATACAGACATCAGCCCTTTTTCTACATGGTTGTACTTGCATGTATGTCCTATGTTCTGCCTAGATTTATTCCATCAAAGACGATTATAATTATACATAATCAATTTAACACCGACAAACACATTAGAGTATTTTTTCCCACACCCAAGTCTTAGGATGTTAAGATGGTGCATTCAGATCATTCTCATGCTGACACCCATCAGTCACTCTTCACCCTACTTCCCGTCAGATTTTTTTTTTTCTGTAATCCCTTCCTCTTCTGTTCTCTTTTTTTTCTTCTTTGGATTGCCTCATATTGCCATATTGAGCCATGTGACTTTTGCTTTGAGCAAAAGAAAGTGCAGGGGACCTAGGGCGTGTTGACATCCATCTCCACTGCATGATGTACGAGATGCATCAAGCATGGGGAAGGGAGGCAAGCCTCCTTCCAATGTCTGGGAGGCACATAAAACATATTACAGAAGGGCCATAAAAAGAGCCAATACTTTCCAAATTTAAAACATGTCCCAGATCTCAGCTGTCGTTCGCAAGAGGATTTCATACCCCCCTTCTTTTCTTCTCCAGAGCTTTGGCAGAGAAGACAAGTAGAACAACACCAGGGAAAGGACCTGGCAGCTTGCACGTTCCCAGCATGCAGACTTTGTTAGTCTGACACATCATGCACAGTTTTTTGGGGGGGGACTGTTGAAAAGTGAACAGCAGAGCGAATTTAAGCTGGGCAAGATGGTGTATATACAATGCAATGTTAACTCACAATGGCCAAGCCAAGAGACCAATATGATCACAATACAGTATTTTAATTTTGTTTTATTATGAAAACATAAACATAATAAAAATAATTTGATCACCCTATAGTTTTTCTTGAAATAGTCATTTGACCTTGAGTTGTTTAGGACATTGTTTAGGTTCATTAAGGTTTTGGTTAATGCACAGCTCTCTTAAAGGAGCTTGAGGCAGGATTGAGGCAGGATTTATGAAAAAAATTCGTAAACGTTTTAAGTTTTCTAGTAATAATGTCAGATGAAGCGTTCCAAACCAAAAATAATGAGCCCTCTAGTGTATCTCTCCGTTGCCTTGAACAGGCTGTGTGCTGCAAAATGTGCTGCAATTCTGGGCCAGAATTTCCCGCGCTGTCCTGCGGATGTGACGTCACATGACGCTGCATGCGCGTTCTCCCCGTTCTCCCGTGCCGGCTTCACTGTTGGATGCAGTACCCCCAACGGCCATCGTGGTGAAGGGTGGCGCTAGAGAGTCTCATTTCTTAAAAGGAGCCTCATGCTCCTTTAAGACAGCGTTGTTTTATTTCTCTGGTGTAAAAGTTGCTGGTGTACTTTGGATCGTTGCCCTGTTGGATGGCCTAATTTTGACCAAGCTTTATCTGTTGGATAGATGGCCTCTCATTTGTTTGTACTCTGGTCTAGAAAGGAGTTCACGGTGAACTCAATAACTACAAGGTGCCCGAGTTCTTTGGAGTCAAAAGAACCCCAAATCATTACCTCACCGCTGCTGTGCTTGACAGTGGGTATTGTGTTTTTGTTTAGATGCTGAGTTTGGTTTTCACTAAATAAGGTGCTAAGAATTAAGTGGACAAAATAAGAAAAGAGAAACCTTCTTTTTGGCGTCGTATGTCCGATTGTATAGAAGCCATCTTTTTCCAAACAAATCATACTTGTTTTGTCTTTTCTAACTATGCTGTCCTGGCTTAGGGTTAGAGATGAAGCTCTTTTTTTTTGTACTTTTCTGAGCATCGCATGGTAATTTATGCTTTCCACCTGTGAATAATCTTTGTCACTGTAAAACATGGAACACAACATTGTTTGGAAAGTAGTTTATAATCCTTACCAGCTTGATGTGTGGCAGCAGTTGCCTATCAGGACTGTCATGGACCAATCAGATGAATGGGGGGCGCGCTTTTTGGCGTCTATCGTCGCCACGGTAACGCTTTTGACTGAAAAAAGTAATGCCCATCGTCGCAGGATCGAGACGCACATTTTGATGTATAACACACCTGGGTGCAGGTTACGGTTCGGGAAGAAACGGCAAAAGAAATGGCATAAATTGCGCCAGAATTACACGATTAATTCAACAACTTCCTGTTTGGTGTCGGCCATGGCGCCAAGAGACTTTTCTTTAAGTTGCGACATGATGCAGGTGTGTACCGATTTTCGTGCATGTACGTCAAACCGTATTGTGGGGATTGAGGCACGAAGTTTTCTAGGGGGCGCTGTTGAGCCATTAGGCCACGCCCATTAATGCAATCCACGTTTAGGGGGGCAAAAAGGCCCTCATTTCGTCGGAAAAATAAAAATAAAAATAAAAACGAGAAAAACAAGAAAAAAAGATTACTACAGATACAATAGGGCCTTCGCATTGTCCGTGCTTGGGCCTTAATAATTGTAATGAACCATTCAGAGGGGTAGATATAAGCAGGCGCACACATTGCAGAGATTTCATGTCTGAAATCCCGGGGGTCGTTTCATTATCTCTAGTTTGTGTAATGAAAGAAGTGTTTATGTTGAGTGTTCACTTCAAGGAAAATGTGTTAAAGAAAAACATTCGCAGCAGCAACTCCATTAACATTAATGATGTATAATGATGTTGAAAATATACTACAGTATATGTATATTTTTACAAGCTAAATACTCAACACCTAACGTGTGGTACATTTTAATTCCTTTCCTGATCATCAAACCCCACATTCAGACCTGCTCTGTCCCATGAAAGAGCCATATAGACACTCAAAGTTCAGCAGGGGAGAGAGCTTCAAGTAGCAATCCAAATATACAGTGGTATTCTCAAACAACATGAACCTGCCAACTATAACACTTCTATTTATTTATGTATTTCTCTGGATTTCCTGTATACTCATGAAGATGCTGGATGTTGTGGCCTTTGCTATCTGAGGCCCATTTGACAAGGGCTGACCAGTCCTGGCCAGGTTTTGCCATGTTGCTTTAACATTGGGTTATTTTTCCTGGGAGCTCATAATGACGGTGCTGTCCCTGTACCTGAGCAGTCTCTGTTCTCCAAGCTGCCTCCTACCACTCACAAGGTGCTGGACCTGGCAGGCCCTGAGCCTGCTGCTCCAACCAGCAATGTTTTATTGAACCTCTGAGTGTTCAGTTAGATGGATTTTACTTTGTGAATATGTAATTGCAGTTGAAGTTTTATTTATGTAGCACATTTTAATATGTGCTACATAAATATTAGTATACTCACTCACATTGAGTATAAAACATAATGTGATCAAAAAAGATAGAATTTGGCAAAACGAGCAAGTAAGTTCATCCGTACATAAGCATAGACAAACACAAATATACATTTGACTTATCCATACACAAACACATACATTACACCAGATCTATCTAGAGTGGACTCTTGGCATAGGCAATATAGGCAGCCACCTACAGCATCATCTGCGACAGGAGGGGCCGCTGCAAGCCCTCAGAAAACAAAAAAGGACAAAAGAAAAAAGGATTATTATTTGGCCCCAGCCAGTGCCAATGCAAACTGATTTTGATCTTCTCTTTATTATTTTATTATTTTCTTTCTGAGATAGATTTGCTTTAAATTTAACTTAAGACTAATGCTCAAATCTTCAAACGTTATAAAAGCCAAATGGTGTGTAACCAAACAAATTAATGATAGCTCCATTCAGAGCCAGTAACTAATTCCATTGAGCCAACATGCGTAATACCAGACTCCTGGAACTGGCACACCTAAAAGGAATGCAGCAATTACTGATGTTATTAGTCTCACCTGGGCTTTTTCAGCAATGGCCTGTTAGTAGGTTGCCTGTGAGAAAAAAACTCAAATGCGGACAGCATTGTTATTTGGCATGTAAGCATTTATTAATTGATGAAACAAAATATTTGTTGTTATTCATTTTGTGTGTGTGTGTGTGTGTGTGTGTGTGTGTGTGTGTGTGTGTGTGTGTGTGTGTGTGTGTGTGTGTGTGTGTGTGTGTGTACTTACACAGGGTTTTGCAAAGTGAAGTTTTGACAGTCTTGTTGATATAGATTTTAACTATTTTTTAGTAAATAGTTTGAAGATGAAGGTCAGTGTGGGGGCTTATTGTCACGGGTCTGTCTGTCTGTCTGTGTGTGGGCGTGTGCAATAAGAATTTACAATAAAAACATTATTATCAATGATGGAGTTCAAGCATGTAAAACTGCAATCTTCTAGCCAGTGGTCAATTTTAGGTGTTAGTTTGTCCTTTTGACCTAGAAGAAAGATAGAGAGACTGTAACCTGTGGGACCACAGGTACAGTACGCATGTTTCAGTCAAATTTTCATTTACTGTTTTTGGCAGAAATAAGCCTCATTTGAGTATTTTAAGTTTAATCTTGTCATAAGATCAGATGTGTACAGAAAGATTTTTTTTTTCATACAAATGATTTTTTTTTTCTTATTTAGATATTTCTTAAGTTGACCAAGAGTCTATCAATGCCAATACAGTGATGTCTGGCACTTGTATAGTTTTAAGATGCAGTCATTTTCCACTGTAGGTCCTTTGTACAATAGTTCCGATAAAGCTGCTTATGATAATAATTATTGGCTGATAACCTTTTTTATAAAGTTTTTAGAAATGTTATGTATATTACATTTTTTCCTGTACCATTTATAACTTAAAGGCAGGGTAAAAAATGTTGGTGCTTTGTGTGTTCATCAAGATCAACAAGTACCAGCTATTATGAGGCCCTGAGGAGCCAAAGCCTGCAGTCATTTAGCAATTATTAGTCAAAGAGAGTTGGCTCATTAAGGGTCCTACTAGTGTTCTATGGGAGCAGTACTTGTTTGAATAATTCTTAGGGTAGCAACAACAGAAATGAAGACGCTTTGACAGATTTGAACACCATGGATCTAGAGCGTCTAGAGACAACATCTGTTGTATTAGACGCTATATAAATAAAATTGAATTGAATTGAATTGAATGGATGTGAGGTAACATTAGTTATCAACATTGTTGAGCATGAGCAAAGCCAAGATAAAATAGCTAACTTGTCATAATTGATCTGAGGCACACATGTTCCAAGAAGCCTCCAGGCTTGCTCATTTCACATATTTGCCCATTTTTAATGGATTGAAGAGGGGTTGGATGGAGTCTTGCTATGCCTTGGCAAGATGATGATCTGCACAAAAGAAATTTCTGTTTGCAATAATCAGCACCTCATTACATGTGTATGGGCATCGCCTTGCTATTACTTATTAACTCCTGACATGAATCCATATCAGAAGCAAAAAAATAAAACAAAATGGATTTGGATATTGATGACATTTGGAAACAATGTCAGTCCAAGAAGAAATTCCTCCATAGGGCCAATAATTATAGTTACAAAACATATTAAATCATAATAACATTATTACGACACTGAGACACTCAGCAGGCTTTAACACATAGTTAAGAAAATCATTTGTGGAAATTTTAGTCTAGATGTTTTCATATATTTTTTTTATAGTGGCTCTATCATTGATTGTAATAGTTACACAATGTATGCACTTGTTGAGTGGTGTTTACAATGTGCTACTTATAGTTTTAAATAAACCGATCATTCTGACTATTAGCATACAGTGCCGTACCACCTGCAAACATAAGTTGAACTCTCCTCGTGCTCTCTACAATTAATGTGTGGTCACATCTTGTTTTTAAAAAACTGTATCTGGGTGGTACCTTCTTGCAGTGATTTATGTTTTAATACAGCCTGATTGGGAGAACTAGAACACTGTAAAAACATCACCATTGCATCACAGCAATGCCTCCCCTTTATTTTCCCCTTGTCTGCATATATATTAAAGGTTAATACTAAGTTTGGTAAAAATTAAAGCATATACAGATGGTGCTAAATTAACATGGCTGTTTCACTCACGGGATACAAGATTCACGCAATTATAATAATAATTCTGGCTCCCTGCTGCTGTGGGCTGAGCGGTGTCTTCCTGCTCACAGATGCCCCTGGTGGGTGTTTGGCTACACTGCAGCCTCTGGTGACCCCCCCTCCTCCCCCCTCGAACAAGAGACGTGATTCTCACATGAGATCTCGTGAGAATCATGCGTGAGTGGCATCGCATGGAACTGGAACCATCTGTATATGCTTTTTTATCTTCTTAATCTCTTTAATCTTTTTTTTTAAACATATATGTCAGAGGGTGGGGTGGGGGTGTTGAGGGGTGGCATCCGCTGCAAATCTGAAATGAGAGAAACACAGGAAAACACACAACGGGCACACAAGCCTTTGGAATCTGCAAGAGAGAAAACAAACAGACACGGGAACAGGCAGATACACAAACAGCAACCATTCCAGGTCTCTAAAACTGTATGAAGACTAGGCTACTGCGATTATCTGTCCCCCAAAATTGTGGGATGAGTGAGCAGGTGTGTATGTCTGTGTAACTGTGTGAGTGCAAAGTGAAAAAAGGTTTTACCTGAACTGCAACTACAGTGGAGGAGGGAGGGCACAACCACGCCACCCGAGAAACCAGAAGCCGACAAGGAAGAAACCCGAACCCAGGCCACCAGCAGGGTTCGGACCAGGAGGGAGGACCAGAAGAGGGCGGGAGGAAATGCCCTGCCAACAAGCCCCGCCCCCTCCTACCAGGCGACATAGGGAAGCCGATCACGTGGCCAAGAGGTCCACACCATCCAGGCCCATAACCCCCACCCGGCAAGAGGCCAGCCTGCCCGGAGAGACGGGGGCCTCGACAGTCGACGCCGGCGGGCCGGCACCCGCCTCAACGAAAGCGGGAACCCCAAAGCCAAAGGCGCGGCCAGCTGCAAGGGCAGCGGGGGGGAAGCCGAGACGGAAACGGAGCGCGGGAACCCCCCCTGACAAGGAGCTACCTGGACAAGCCCAACAGCAAAGAGCCCCAAACCCAGGTCCGGCCATCAGTCCCTCCCATGGTCCCCCAGCCCAAGGCCGAATGGGGGAAACATGGATGACCTCACTCCCGCCCCTGGTGATGAGTGTGTGTGGGTGTGACTAATGCGGTTAAAACAAGGAGGGGAGGTCATGTGGCTGTGCCAGTAGCCACATGCCAAGCAATGCCTCCTCTGAATAGTCCACAATTTTGAATAAAACTGATAAAATATGAGTATGAAAATGCAATATATCAGGTTTTTGTCTTTCAGCTGATTCTTCAGTGCAAAAATAACGATATGCTAGTAAACTAAAATAACAAATCTAGTGCTATTTGTATGAAAGATCACTTTGTGCTTTCTGTGTAGTAACATTTGATTGTAGAATTTTCTGTATAAACAAATCCTTTTGTGGAAGGGGTACAATAGTACACAAAATGTAAGCATCACTTTTCTCAGCAGTGAGAAAGAATACAGAGCAAACCTGACGGGATGTTAAACCAGTGATTCAGATAAACATGTAATGTAATGACTTCTCTATTGTTCCTTGGATACTTTTCTACTCCTTTCTGTTGTTTTCTATTGCCAAGTCCATTCCTGCATGTTGGAGCCCAGTATGCTTTAATTGTTGACACAAGGCCAAACAGTAGTTTGTTTGTGTTGCTGAATAATCCAGTCTCTCATTATCCCAGGGAGCATGCCAGACTGGCATACGGTTAAACCCAGGCTGTCTGTTTTAAACAGGAACCTAGAGAATCAGCTTATAGAAGAGGCCCTGCCACAGCACATCTAAATGTGCGTGTGCTCACACCCTCACAGACATACACACAAACACAGAGACAACTCTGCGTGAGCAGGATGTATGGGGTGAAGTGTACAAAAACACACACCAGAGCACGCACATGTTCTTATACTGTCAAGAAAAATAAAAGTAGTAACGAGAGAACAAGCACATGAACTGCAGTCCTACATTTGAATATAAATGTGCGTTATTGTGACAAATATGAATAATAGCAAAGATAAGAATTAATGACTATGCGACAGTGCATGATAGTGCAAAGAGCCGTCCTTGTTATTAGTCTGTGTAAGAGCTACAACATTCGATACATTGAAGGCAGGGGCCTGTGTGGGCCATGCGGTGTGCAGCACACATCAATGCGTACCTCACGGCTGCATCTCTGCTCTTCTGATCTTTCAACATACCCTTGCATTCAGTCCACAGAGAAAAAACTGTATTTACTACACATTGATGAAGTGTGCAGGTTAATTTGTGTATACTTGGTTACAGACAGCTTTCTTTTTCTTTTCTTTTTTTCTCTCACATGTCTATTGTTGTCATGCATTTGGATAGATTTTGATACGCATGCACACACACACACGCACACACACACACACACACACACACACACACACACACACACACACACACACACACACACACACTTGAATTACTTGAATGACATGCTTCATAGATTTGACTTCCTGCTGCCCAGTGGGAGGAGCTGTCCATTACAGTGACAGGCTTGACTTTTTTTTAAATATTATTTCATATAAGGCCAGAGAGGTTACACAGAGACAGATGCTGTCAGGGAGTGATGGATGAGCCCCTTTTAAAAGGCTATCAAGGAAATAATAGGCAGCCCGGTGAGCTTTGAAACCAGGAAGCTAAGCCAGGACAGTCTTCACTCCCTCCTCTCATCTCCATAGCTGTCAGATTGAAAAATGTCGGAAATGAGAAAGTATGATAATGTAAAGGTAGTTTAAAGTTTGATCTGCTGTAACCTAAAGTAGCTTTGTGGTCGAGGTGGACAGATAGGGCAGCAGCAGGGGGGAGGGTTAAACTCTGGACACATGGTGTTAGAGCCAGAACCAGAAGGGAGTAAAAGCAGTGCGTAAAGTATTTGAACAGCATGAACCCTGTTTCCTGAAGGTTAGATAAGCCGTTAGCTTTTGTGTACATCCTTTTTATTTGTATATATGTATATGTGTGTGTGTGTGTGTGTGTGTATGTGTGTATATATATATAATATATATATATATATATATATATATATATATATATATATATATATATATATATATATATATATATATATATATATATATATATATATATATATATATATATATATATGTAAGGTTTTAGAGATGGTAACCCTTACAGGCAGGACGAAACCTTGCGGGATTCAGGTGTAGAGCGAGCAATGACATGACATGAGACCAGCAGGGATTTTCCAGAACTCTTTTTCTTTACTTGTTGCACAAAGTCACACTCTCCTACATGGAGCAGGGCAAACAAAGCACAGGCTTACAGGTGCCGCAGATCCTGGCAGCCAAGGTGAAGCCCAACTTGACGCCCCTCTCTCTTCCCCCCCACTTGTTCTCACACCTGGCCTTTCTACTAACGGCCTCTACCATTTCCCACACACACCAAACTAAGTTTAAATATGTTAACCAATAAATCCTGCAAATAATATTTACACAAACAATCTACAAATGCATACTGCATAACACAGATTAAACAAAATACATAATAAACTGAATAAATGTCCAACAGAAGCTAAATTCAACAAAACCCTCTACTTCCTCCCCTCTCTGGTCCTGGTCTACTTGGTACAGCCCAACCAGGTAGTCAATTGACACAGCTGTATCCCATCAATTGGAGTTCTGTGGCTGCATGTTCATGTATGCACCCATGAGAACACGCCCACCCGGAAGTCGACCTCAAAGAGAGAGTGGTTAGTAGGGTCACCAAAATAAAAATACAAAAAACAACAACAAAAAAGAACTTCCTATATTAAACAGTTTTTCCAACTGAACACATATGTGTTTAAGAGTGTGTTGATCACCTTAGTGAGGGGGATGATTTCCAGCTCCCTCACACTTCTCACCCCCTCCGGCAGTCTCGCCAACCCCGTGGCGAGACAGGAAGTCAGCCACCGTATTCTGCTTCCCTGGCCGGTAGTGGATGGAGAATCGGTATGGTTGAAGGGACAGGAACCAACGAGTGATCCGGCTGTTGGTATCCTTCATCTGCTCCAGCCATTGCAGCGCTCTATGATCCGTTTCCAGGTTGAACTCCCTGCCAAGCAGGTAGTACTTAAAGGTGTCAACAGCCCACTTAATGGCCAAACATTCAAGCTCCACAGTCGAGTATCGGGTCTCCCTGGGAAACAGCTTCCTGCTGATGTATGCCACTGGTTTCCTTTCTTCTCCATCTCCTTGTAGGAGGACCCCACCGATCCCCCGACGAGAAGCATCCGTCTGGACTGTGAAAGGCAAGTTGAAGTTTGGACTCTGCAAAACCGGCTCCTGGCACAGGGCATCCTTGAGGTCCTGGAATGCCTTTTCCTGCTCCTCACCCCACTCCAACTTGGTTTTTGCTGTGCTGGTGAGATCCGATAAGGGCGCCGCCCTTGCAGAGAAGTCCTGGATGAAGCGCCGGTACCAGCCCACCAGGCCCAAAAACGACTTGACCTGCTTCCGGGTAGTCGGCCTCTCCCTTGCTCGGATTGCTTCCACCTTGTCCTGCACAGGCTTAATGACACCGCCTCCTAGGATGTAACCCAGGTATTGGGTTTCCTGCTTCGCCACTGCGCACTTCCCCGGATTGATAGTCAGGCCAGCCTCCTTGATTTTCTGCAGCACCATCGCCAGGTGGTTCAGATGTTCCTGCCAAGAGTTACTGTATATGACAACATCGTCAAGGTAAGCAGCGGCAAATGTGTCCATACCTGCCAGCACTTGGTTCATCAGCCTCTGGAAGGTGGCAGGAGCCCCATGGAGACCAAAAGGCATCTTGGTGAACTGCCAGAGTCCTTGAGGGGTCCTGAAAGCAGTTAGCGGCTTGGCAGCATCCGACAGGGGCACCTGCCAGTAGCCTTTGCAAAGATCCAGGGTGGTGATGAACTTTGCTTGGCCCACACACTCAATAAGATCATCCAGTCTTGGCAGAGGATAAGCATCAAATTCAGATTGTGCATTTATCTTCCGGAAGTCAATGCAAAATCTGATGCTCCCATCCTTCTTGATCACCAGGACGATAGGATTGCTCCACTCACTGCTGGAGGGCTCGATGACGCCCAACTCCAGCATGACAGCAATTTCCTCTTCTAACACCGGCAACAGCCTCTGTGGAGTGCGGTACATTCTCTGCCTGATGGGGGTGCTGTTCTTCAGGCGGATGTCATGCTCCACTAGCTGGGTTGCTCCTGGTTTCTCCTGAAACAAATCTGGTGGAAAAATGGCCCGCAACTCTTGCTGCTGAGTCAGAGAGAGATGAGAGAGATCAAGGGGTATAGAGTTGTGACATGTAGGAGTAAACTCACCCACAACATCATCCTCCTCCCCCACAGTCCGAACAAACATCTGCTGTTGGGGTGGGGTTTCCCGAGTTTTCCACTCCTTCAGCAGATTGATGTGGAAAGTCTGCTTTGGATTTCTCCTCTCTGGCATCGCAATCTCATATGTTGTTGCACCCAACTTCTTCAGCACAGTATATGGTCCTTGCCATTTCGCCAGCAACTTGTTTTCAACTGTAGGAAGAAGGAGAAGTACCTGCTGACCTGGACTGAAGGATCTCTCTCTGGCCGCCTTGTCATACCAGGTTTGCTGTCCACGCTGCGCCTTCTCCATCTTTTTCCTCACCAGCTTGGTAGACTGCTCCATTTTCTCCCTCATCTGAAGGACAAATTCCAAAACACTGGTTTCCTTACCCTGGGATCCCACCCAGGTCTCCTGCAGCACGTCAAGGGGACCCCTCACTTGCCTGCCATAAAGGAGCTCAAAAGGTGAGAAGCCAGTTGAAGCTTGCGGCACCTCCCTATAGGCAAACAGTAGATACGGGAGCCACTTGTCCCAGTCTTTGGCATTAGTGGAGATAAACTTCTTCAGCATGCTTTTCAAAGTTCTGTTGTACCTCTCCACTAAGCCATCGGTCTGGGGGTGGTAAGGGGTGGTCCGAATGGTCCTAATGCCTAAGAGCCTGTAGACCTGCCTTAGAGTGTTTGAAAGGAAGTTTGTTCCCTGATCTGTCAGGATCTCAGATGGAATACCCACTCTAGAAAAGAGCTGCAGTAATGCATATGCTATTTGTTTAGCTGTAATGTCTCTGAGGGGAAATGCTTCAGGATATCTGGTGCTGTAGTCACAAACCACCAATATGTAGCGGTGTCCTGACTGTGTTCGCTCTAACGGACCCACAATATCCATGGCTATTCGGCTAAATGGCACCTCCATGATGGGAAGCGACTGCAATGGGAATCTGGGGACATTCTTATTTCCTGATAGCTGACAGATTGGACAAGACTGACAGTAATCCTGTACCTCTGTGTTCAGGCCTGGCCAGTAAAATCTGCTGGCAATTCTGTCCAAGGTCTTTTTAGCTCCTAGATGACCCGCCCAGGGAATACTATGGCCCAACTCTAGCACCTGTTCCCGGAGCCTCTGTGGAACCACAAGTCTTTCCCGCTCATCTAGGTTGCCTTTGTAGTACAGCACCTGGTCCCTGAGGAAATAGCCTTCCCCTGCCACCTGACCCCACTGCACTACCACTGCCTGTTTAAAGAAGCCCTGAAGTGACTCATCCTGTTTTTGAAGTTGTAAAAAATCACAACTTTTGTCACCATCAAAAATATCCGGCTCTGAAAGCCCTGAACCTGTCCTTACTGTACCTGCCATTTTCTCTTGTCTTTTCAGTCTCCTACTTTTCCTCACTTTAACAGTGCCCTCCGGAAAACCTTCATCAAAGTAAGGTAATTCGGAGAGAACATTTAGATCCTCCTCAGCTGAATCCTGGCCTGGACCGTGAACCTCTGGATTTACCTGGACTGAGGACTGGGGTACTGGCTCTTCTAGGCCCGGAACACTTTCAGGTGGTCCTGCCTGGTCTCCACTTTGCCCTTCCTCAACCAACTCCTGTACCCGTCTTTGTGATCTCGTAGTGACAATGTTGACTGGCTTACATGACCTAACCAACTCCTGCAGGATGGGAACATCCTCTCCCAAGAGTACTGGATAGGCCAAGCTGTCTACCACCCCCACTGAGAGAAGGTAAGTTCGCCCCGCTACCTCCAAGTACACCATAGTCATAGGATAGGCTTTAAGGTCACCATGCACACAAGAAATATCTAGGACTGACTTTCCTAGGGGACCCTCCTTCTGGACTAATGATGGGCGTATGAGAGTTTGTGTACTACCAGTATCAAGGAGAGCCTGGGCTGGTTTACCATTTATCTTTACTGTAGTGACCCGTCGTTTCCCCACTACACAACTGTCACTTTGACCAGGCCGAGGGACAGTACAAAAATAATCTGCTTTAGTTTTTCTGACAGGACATTCTGGCTTAATGTGCCCCTCCTGACCACAGTGATAGCAAACAGGTTTAGCAGCCGAACCTGTCCTAATGAGAGTTTGAGGTTTTTCTAGGGGCCTAGCTGGCTCTGGCTCTCTGGGACCACCCCAACCCCCTGACCCCAATGGCTTACCACGGGTAGTTATGGACTTCTGTGGAGGCTCGAACCTGTAGCTCTTGGACCCCCATCGGGCAGCAAGGAAGGTTTCCACCAGCTGAGCTGCATGGCGTGCTGACTTTGGATCCCTTTCCTTCACCCATACTCTGAGTTCTGGAGACAGAGAGCGGTAAAATTGTTCTAGAATGAAGGTCTCCCCAATCTGCTCCTTCGTCTTCTTCTCCGGTTGAATCCACTTATCGTAAAAGTCTTTAAGTCGATTGTAAAACTCTCTTGGGCTCTCATCAGGGCGGATGTCAGGCTCCCTGAACCTCTGCTGATAGACATCTTCATTGATTTCATATTTGGCAAGGATGGCCTCCTTGACTGCCTTATAGTCAAAGGTGTCTTCTGCTGCCATGGTCACATATGCTGCTCGTGCCTTCCCCGTCAGGTGAGGAATCAGCCTCACTGCCCACTCGACCTCCGGCCACTGATATGCCATCGCCAGGCGCTCGAATGTAGTCAGGTACTGCTCAATATCATCACCCTCCTCCAGCCGGGGAACTGCAGCCTGCCCCCAGCCCCTGCCTGGTGGCTCGCTGCGGACACTGGACTGGGAAACATGCCCCTCCCCCTCCTCCTGCTGTGGCTGCTGCTGCCGCCGCCGCTCTGGTGATGCATTCAGTTGGGGCTGATTTTCACCTCCCTGCTGCTGCTGTTCCAGATCATCTCTGAGGTTGTTCATTTGAATCTGCATTTGGCGCCACCTTTTGTCCTGTCTAATTGTTTCTTTGTCCCACCTTTCACTCAGGTCACGTTGAAAGTGAAGACATTGCTGCAACATACCAGTAATTGATTCCATATCCACAGGCCCCCGGTGCTCCACGCTGGGGTGTAGGATCATGGGCTGTCCTCCTGCAGCACCCTCTTCAGAGGCATCCTCCACAACATCCATCTTTTGAGCCTTGGACTGTGCTTTAGGTCCCATGTTGTCAGCTCTCAACACTTTTCACCTTAAATCTTGCCACGTCTCGTCCCACTTCTGACACCAAATGTAAGGTTTTAGAGATGGTAACCCTTACAGGCAGGACGAAACCTTGCGGGATTCAGGTGTAGAGCGAGCAATGACATGACATGAGACCAGCAGGGATTTTCCAGAACTCTTTTTCTTTACTTGTTGCACAAAGTCACACTCTCCTACATGGAGCAGGGCAAACAAAGCACAGGCTTACAGGTGCCGCAGATCCTGGCAGCCAAGGTGAAGCCCAACTTGACGCCCCTCTCTCTTCCCCCCCACTTGTTCTCACACCTGGCCTTTCTACTAACGGCCTCTACCATTTCCCACACACACCAAACTAAGTTTAAATATGTTAACCAATAAATCCTGCAAATAATATTTACACAAACAATCTACAAATGCATACTGCATAACACAGATTAAACAAAATACATAATAAACTGAATAAATGTCCAACAGAAGCTAAATTCAACAAAACCCTCTACTTCCTCCCCTCTCTGGTCCTGGTCTACTTGGTACAGCCCAACCAGGTAGTCAATTGACACAGCTGTATCCCATCAATTGGAGTTCTGTGGCTGCATGTTCATGTATGCACCCATGAGAACACGCCCACCCGGAAGTCGACCTCAAAGAGAGAGTGGTTAGTAGGGTCACCAAAATAAAAATACAAAAAACAACAACAAAAAAGAACTTCCTATATTAAACAGTTTTTCCAACTGAACACATATGTGTTTAAGAGTGTGTTGATCACCTTAGTGAGGGGGATGATTTCCAGCTCCCTCACAATATATAATTTATATATGCCTCTTTGAAAATAATAATTCCAATTTGTTTTTCTGTCCACCATTGAAAGGAAGAAGCAAGGGTTTTGGATGACTCAGACAATGTCCCTGTATAAAATCTCTTTTTCTCAATGTTGGAGTTGTTCCAGTTCGAATACCAGCATCAGAATAATCACTGGTTCTGACACAATAGTCAAGTTTCCTAGCACATGTTCGCAAAAGAAAAGCGAAACTCTGAATTTGTTACAAAGGTGCCGCTTCCGTGGGTTGGTATTTCTGTGTTTTTCTTTTTATGAGCCCAACTCTCTCTGTTCTCTTGCTGTATTTCATCCTGCAAGACCGTTCTCCATGAAAATAAAAACAAAGATCTACACTTTGAAGGACAAAGACATCTTTAACAAATGACAAATTATTGCAATTAGCCGCTACCGCTGTTGTGAAAATAGTCAAAAGGTATTGCAGGGTTGGGGGGGCTTGTAATGCCAGGTCCTGGTGGGGCCTTGTATTTTTTTATACAAGTTAAATAAGCAAGTTATTTATATAGCAGAATTCAACATCAAGTAAGTTGGTGCAGGCTGAAACTCACAAGTAATGTGGCCTACACGATGAGCTGGGTCTGTACACGGTATTTGTAGGCAGACTAACAGGTGAGGCAGATGAGGGGGGTGATGAGGGCACAAGTGCAGTCCATGAAGAGGAGAACTGATGAATACTAGGAGTTGTAGTGTCAGGACCAGTGATCAGAAAGCTGGCGGTGCTGACTGTGGTAGCATGGGAGGAGTTGGCATGACACCCACTGCACAGCATCATGTTTTTTTTCTGCTTTTTGGCTCTAAGAATGTCCAATTACTGACCAATCACACAATAGCTGTTTGACACCACATGAGAAGAAAGTTCTGCCCAGATCATGTGTTTGGAAAAAGCTGCAAAAACTGCCAAACCAGGGCTGCAAGAAAATCATTAGTCATTCTTTTCTTGCAGCCCTGGGCAAATTGTTCTGTTCTCGCGAAATATAAAACACCCTCATACGCATAGTAAGAGATGACATTTACTGGCTTTGAATATCTTAGTTGATCAACAGATTCTGTCTCAATGTGTTGTCGGATATCAGCCTGGGGACTTGTAATGTAGTCAGCTGGAGAAAAAGCTCCAAAAGCTTGAAGAAGAAAAGATGGACGGAGACTTCTGAGTCAGCATAAACTCTAGTCAAAGATGCATCCTAAATCATAGATGTGCTTTTTATTTACCTATAGATCAAAGTGTGTGAAGTTTATGAGTATTAATAAAGACAGTTGAATGTGCATGTGTGTGTTTTTGCGTGTGTCTTGTAGGAGTTGGTATCAACACAGACACAGTGAATCATAGACCAATCATACATCCGTGGTTTTCATTCATTCAGTACCCATAGTCTACAGTCTTGCCCACAGTTTGAATAACTTAATCTTGCTAAATGGCTGACTGATTTTGTGGACAGCAAAAAGAGCGGTGAACGCGATCCATCCTCAGGGGTGATGAGATGATTCAAGCACGGATGGAAAGTTCAGAATTCAGCAAAACTAGTGTTATTAAACAGTGACATCAGTGTGGTAAAACTATAAGTCACTTGTTTTCAAAACATCCAACTAAATCTGTGGGTGCTTTTCTGGTGATTATTAAAGAGAGGCAAACAGCTCTGCTGTCCCCACAGTCATAGACAAAAGCCACGATACAGAGGTTTGATAGCACTCATTCTTTACTTTATCTATTTTTTTTTCAATGGTTAAAAAGTGGAAGCTGTACAGCTTCAGAAAGTATGCAGTACCAAGTGTCAGAAATACCACAATATACAGATCTTTGTCTGTAAAGAAGCTGTCTATCAACACTATCTGAGTGTGTGGGAAGGGTGGGATTTTGGACAGTGTTCATGGTTAGGACTGTGTCTGTTTGTGGGCGTGGGAGTGTTGTCAACTAAGTCTTTTATCTTAATGCTGGTGCATTTTGATTTACTGTGCCTATTAGTCAAACCTTGTTCACTTGATTGAGGATTTTCAGCAATCTATGAAAAGCAGTTTACCTAAGACAATGGACAACATTGTGAAGCTATTAAAACCTTAATCACCGTAAGAATAGTTCAATTTTCACACTGTGGTCATTTATGGCATAAGAAAACAGGAGGAAAGCAGCATTTATTTTCACTATTAGGAGGAGAAAACATTCTGATCTGTTTTCTGGGGTAAGGAGTGGAGACGCGAGGACACTGTGGTATCTTGTGCCTTGCCAGTGGCTTTGACCACTGGCATGTCTGTCTCTGTCGCTTCGCCCAGAACAACCATGTTGGATTGTTCATCTCTTGAGCTGAGGTATGAAAAAGAACACGGGGCGCCTTGTGTGGGGAGGTGGATGATTCAAGTGGGTGTGGGGCTTTTTCCGTCAACTTAATTTCCCCCAGCACCACAGCTGATTGCTACCACATTGATCATGATTTGTTAGAGGAAAAGTGGGTATGCTTTAGAACCCACTGGCCAGATTGGCTTCTTTCCCTGTGGCATGGAGACTTTGGTAGCAGGCTCTGACCTTTTGCGAGCTCTGAATCACTGTCACATCTCGCATCCCTCCTGGGGTCTCAATCCACAGCTCAATTATAGGCTTAGAAAGGCCTTCAATATTTTTTATTGATCTACGGTTGTGTTTTCAAGTGTTCTCAAAGCCAGCATTTGACAGTCAAGGAATGCATCTAATGTTCTTTTGGATGAATTTATAAAGCCTCTTTTGTTACATATATGACTGATCCAAATCAGTTTTCTTTTTTCCAATCCCAAATCCCTCCACTTTCCCGCAGCCCATCTCCCCCGTCTCCCTTGTCTCATCTCCTTGTATAATATGAGCTGCTAGCTATCAACCTCCGACATTATGTTTGACTCATTTTCCAGACTTCTCAGCTCTCTTGGTCTGTGTTTTATAAGAGCAACAACATTATACTCCTGTCTCCTGCAATTTATTTATGCAATTTCCCTGAAATTAGAAGCTGTAAAATTTTGGTCTGTGAGTCCAGCCTCATGATGGAACTAATTTTTTTAAGTGTGCAGTAAACTAAACCAGAGTCACTCTTTTGCCCCCTTTTTTTTTTTGTTACTCTCCGATGCGTCTTGGTACCCTACCCTTGTTTGGCTTCTTTTGTAACAGACTAACTGCAATTGACTAAACTACAAGCACAACATCTGCTTTTACTTTCCTATTCTTATAGGAACATATTCACCAATGCGCACACATGGTCCCTGAATGCTTTCTCTCCAGCGTATCAACACAACTGCAATAACAGATTGTGTCATTTTCTAAAGAAAAGTCGGGACTTCCAAGGAAATATCTCAACTGAACCTTCAACTTGGAGGTGTGGTACTTATGTACAGCTAAAACATTCTACTATGTGACATTTATAAGAAAGTTTATTGGACCAACAATCAAGGAGCATTGTTAGCACTCAATTAGTCCCGTAAAAGCCTTTGGGCCTGCTTTTTTTCTTCCAAGTGCTTCTAAACAAGATGAGAAAAAGAAATGTCCTGTCTTTCAAATCAGTATGGATTTAGATCAGCTTTTTGCATCTTTCATTGATATAATTTATAATAACATTTTTGATCTTGGAACGTGTCCTGGGAAATAAATACCTATTCATGGAAAACCTGCCCATTCAGTATATTCAGGCCTGGTGGAGTGCATCACTTCACCTACTGTTTCTTTACCCCAATGTGCCCATTATTCAAAAGCATGATAAATCTGGACACACCATGCCACATTACTTTTCTCCATTGCGCTAAAGTCTAACCTTTAACCCTTTTATAGGGCGAGTTACCATATACGGTAATTTCCGTGGACATGAAAAACTACTTTCCCCACACTTCTCAGTGAGGTCTTGAAGTCATGTGAGTTAATCCTGCCAATCAGCACAGATCATGCTTTGTCACAGACAGTGTCATCATGGCATCTGACCAATCAGCAGTGCCCTGGAGAAGCGGGAACTTCATTGATTTTCAAGAAGGGGAAATTTCACATTTTTGCTCCTACCTTCTTCCACACAAAAGTTCAGAAAGCTGAAACTAACCATGCTAAGTTGATGACACTCACATAGTTTGTGTTTGAATGATGGTGCTAACTGATGAGATAAGTGTTGTTTGTGCAGAATTAGTGAAATCAATGAAATAGTTAGCATGAATAATGGTGACCCCATATATGATCATACGCCCCTGTGTGGTAAAACTAGTGCAAGTGACTGAGGAACCTTTTATAGACATATGCCAGATACTCTAGTAACCCATACTTTGTGCATTTTTTTACAAATACACCCCCTTATGGTCAAACTAGTTCAAGTGACAGTGTCCTTTTGTAGACATATGCCCGGTGCATCTAGTAAGTCATACTTCGGGTGTTTTCGTTTTACAAATAGCGCATTATAAGGTAAAACAATATTGGATGTTGCATTGGATGTTGCCACAGATTTGTATAGCATAATATCAGTAACACCATTCATTCTAATGCTATTCTTCACTTCTTGTAAGTCTAATATCTCTATGAAGAGAGTATCATAAATATTATGTTGTATGTGTTTTTTGTATTTTTATACATATCCAATGTATGGGTACAATTTCACCCTCAATGGGCAAGTAACCATACATGGTAACTTCAGTGTTAGATACAATGTTACTCGCGATGGGCAAGGAACCATATATGGTAACTTCTTTGACCTTGATTTGCATCAAGAATAAAAAAAAACTGAAAAAAATAAATAATGAAAAATACTCTGGTAGTAGCCCCCAATAACACTCTAGGGTTGAAATTGTACATTTCCAAGTATTTCAATGAGTGCCCTATAAAGGGTTAAGATTTCTAGCAATCTTTTTTTTTTTTTACATATATATATTTTTATCCCACTTTTTTTCCCCATTTTATCACCAAGTGCTCCTACCTAAGTCAGTCCTGGGCATTGCTCCCTCTACCAACCCCAGGAGAGCCATACTGAGCTCAGGTCTCCTCCTTAACCTGAGGAGTGAGCAGGCCGTATCTTTTCACCAGACAGGGTGGGGTTTTCACTGGCCGGACGTAGCGCGTGGAAGGATCACGTTATTCCGGCCAGATCTTTCCCACCCCATTTGGGGCCCCGGCTGGCCAGAGAGGGCAGTGTAAAGCCCAGGACTGCTGCATGTTTTTGTGAGGGTAGCTCACATTAGGAGAACATGCAAGCTCCACACAGAAAGGCCCTTCAGCACCCCCACCCAGGGTGTGGGTGCTGAAGTCATGGGGGAAGCCAACACGCACTCAGCATCCACAGAGTCCCCGAGCAATCACGACTGGTTATCTGAAGGCCACACAGCTGTTTAGTGTCATTGAGTTCACTTAGCATTGTGCATTTGAATACTCTTTTTTTCATAAACCAGTCCTTGAGGCCTGCCCTGCATGTTTTAGATGTTTCAGTGTTCTAACACACCTAATTCAAAATAGTTCATCACCATGAGTTTGTCACCAGGGTCTGTGCCAGTGTGGTAATGACCTATTAATTTGAATCAGGTGTGTTAAAGCAGGGACACATCTAAAACATGCAGGACAGCATCCCTCAAGGACTGGAACTGAGATAGACTGATTTAGTCCAACAATTTGACCATTCTGAAACATCCTTTCCATGGCCAGGAGGTGTTTTCTGACATGGTTTGATTAATGAGAAACTACCATCTGCATCAGTTAGGGTTGAATAATCTGAACCAATTATGAGCCATCTGAAACATTAATGACAGCAATTGTTTTTTTCAGTGGAATACGCTTACATCATTTGCTACATCCAAAGTCAGAAAATACATTTTAGAATACACAATGAATAGGGCTGGGCGATATGGACCAAAAGTCATATCTCGATATTTTCTAGCTAAATGGCGATACTCGATATATATCTCAATATTTTTTCTGTGCCTTAATTGGGGTTTCCTCCAAAGCATTATAGCATAGCATCTCTGTTAGCATCTCTGTTAGCTTCATTTTTTTCTGAGGCAAACCCTTAAAAAAACAGTCAGTTTTAATACAAAGCCTCGTGCCAAATGTCACACAGGTACCTTTTGTTAACAGAGGTCTGCACAATATCAAAATGTATAAAACAAATGAAATAAAAATAAACTGCCTGCATATATAGAATAAAAATGCTTCTTGAAGAAAATAAAACAAATATCCCTTTCCTGCATAACAATTAAATTAAAATACACTGTGCAATTAATACAATGTAGACAGTAACAGGCAGACTTTTCCACTGAGGTTGACAGTTGTGCAAATAACAAAACATTTGTGCAAATCTCAAATAAAACATTCAAGTCAATTTGTCACAAAATAAGCTACTGTATATCAAAATCATTAAAAAAAAAAAATGTAAAAAAAAAACTTTTTTTTTTTTTTTTTTTTTTTAGATCGATATAAACGATATTGTCTGGTACCATATCGTGTTTGAAAATATATCGATATATATTAAAATCTCGATATATCGCCCAGCCCTAACAATGAATATGGTCAGTAAAAATACGTGAATTAATATCCCAATTAACTTACGTCTCTTACATAAAGTTTCATTTAAATTTGTTGTTCATTTTAGAAAAATAATTCTGGAAATAGTTTTTACAGAGCAGTTGCAGGAACACGGGACATATCCAATAAAGATAAAGGAGGTCAGGTAAAAACTGCTTTTACTCTTGGAAATGAAAACACAAGCAAATGTTTATGGGCCATGGCTGAAGAACGAGGTGGTGGATTTTAGCTTGCATGCTCTATGCTGCCACTGGCTACTCTCATTCAACCTACACTTCTATGTCACTTTAGACTTAGTGCATTTGTATAGAAAAAAATGTAGCAATAAATAATGCAACAATGATAATGGTGACTATATTCATTGAAAGGGCTATAGCATTCAAGAAAGACGTTCATCAGAATAATGGAGGCTACAGTGGCTGCATTAGTTTTCTAGAGAACTGAAGATTTATTTTTTTTCAGGGTTTTGTGCTCCTTATTTTGTTTCAAAATAAAAAAAATCAAGCTCTTCTGGTACTTAAGGAAACAATGATGAAATGTGTCCAGAGCCGGCTGCAGAGAGGTCACTACATTAAAATGGAAATGTCCAGATATATCACAATGAATTACTGTAAGGATGTATTTCCTTAAAATGGACAGACTGCTTAGGGTGAGTGATGTGGAGGCTATGAAGAACCGGGCAGGCTACTGCTTTCAGCTGTAGTGTAAGAGTGCAAATGCCTCCAATTTTACTTTTTTTCCATGTACTCCACAGGCTCAGTTGGCTTCAAGTCTAAACCCCACAGTACAGCCTTCTTTAAGAAATGGTTGTTTCTTCCCACATTAATATTTCTAAATCCCTCGCAGTGCTTTCTTGTGTTCTTTTCTCTTTAAAAAAAGAGATGAAAATTAAATTAATGTTTATTTTTAACCAGCAGAACAGTAGACATATTTTTGATGGCAAGAGGAAGGCAATAAACTACCTGCCAAAACTTTTAGGAGCCCAGAAAAACATATTCAGATTTCCTTTAAATTCATCAACAGTACGGAACCCAAAGCTCTACGGGAATCATAATTGGTTTTCTAAAAGCCACACAACTTTCTAGTCTCTATAGCCTGAGTGCTTTTGGCATTGTGATTCTGAATATACTCGTATTTACACAACTAAACCATGTTCTAAACTCTACTGTTGATTCTCTTCAATTAGATTTAACGTTTAGTGACCTACACTCATGATCATTTAAGATTATTTTCCAGCCACATTTCTTCCTAGAAGAGGCTGACTCACCACTATCCTTGCAGGTTTTAATAATGCATTTAACAGTTCCTAACTGCACTGAAATAGTGTCAGCAACTTCCTTGGTTGTTCAGTTTTTTTGTATGCAGACCAGTGTTTTTAAATTCCAGTGCTCAAGGGCTGCCCTGCATGTTTTAGATGTTTCAGTGTTCTAACACACCCAATTCAAAATAGTTCATCACCATCAGTTTGTCACCAGGGTCTGTGCCAGTGTGGTAATGACCTAATAATTTGAATCAGGTCTGTTAAAGCAGGGACACATCTAAAACATGCAGGACAGCATCCCTCAAGGACTGGAACTGAGATACACTGGTTTGGCCAACAATTTGACCATTCTGAAACATCCTTTCCATGGCCAGGAGGTGTTTTCTGACATGGTTTTATTAATGAGAAACTACCATCTGCATCAGTTAGGGTTGAATAACTTCCTGGCAGCTGAAACATTAATGACAGCAATAGTTTTTCAGCCGGATGCACTGCGGTTCATTTGAGTTTATGAATTCCACATTTAGGTTTTTGTTCATTTCAGAAAAGGATTCTGGAAATAATCTTTGTATACAGAGCAGTTGCAGGAACACAGGACATATGCAATAAAGATGATGACGGTCGTGTAAAAACTGATTTTACTCTTGGAAATGAAAACACAAGCAAATGTTTATGGGCCATGGCTGAAGAACAAGGTGGTGGATTTTGGCGTGCACGTCCTAGGCTGCCCCTGACCACTCTCACTCAACCTACACTTCTACCTCCCTGTAGACAGTTTACTTGTATAGAAAAAGAATCTGGCAATGAATAAGGCAATGAAAATAGTGGTGACTGTATTATATACAGAGTCCTTGCCAGATGTTGATGCAATATGGTCTAGTTGTTTGAACAGCAGAATTTCAGCTTTAATTGTAAAATCTGCCAACAATCCAGCCAGTACTTTGATAAAACACCAAAAGCACAGAGGTCATCGTATGATAAACTTCTCTGGATTTACTGTGAATGCAAAACTTTTCCTGTTTTTCTGGGACATCATCCAGTCATGTCAAAGGGCTGTACTACTAAAGAAAGAGGTGCCTCAGAATAATGGAGGGTGGAGTAAGAGGCTACTCTAGAGGCCGCATTAGTTTTCTAGAGAACTGAAGTAATATACAAGATTTATCTTTTCTCAGGGATTAATGTTCTTCATTTTGTTTCAGAATGAAGAACTTTAGGTCCTCTGCTACTTAAGGAAACTATGATGAAACTCGTCCAGAGTGGGCTGCATACAAGTCACTACATTCAAATGGAAATGTCCATATATATCACAATGGATTACTGTAAGGATGTATTTCCTTGAAATGAGCAGACTCCCCAGAGTGAGTGATGTGGAAGCTATGAAGAGCCGGACAGGCTCCTGTTTTCCACTATAGTGTAAGATTGTGAAAGCCTGCAGTTTTACTTTTTTCCATGTACTCCACAGGCTCAGTTGGCTTCAAGTCTAAACCCCACAGTACAGCCTTCTTTAAGAAATGGTTGTTTCTTCCCACATTAATATTTCTAAATCCCTCGCAGTGCTTTCTTGTGTTCTCTGTTCTTTAAGAAAGGGATGAAAATGAAATTAATATTTTTATTTTCAACCACCAAAACTGTAGACACATTTTGATGGCCAAAGGAAAGCAATAAACTGCATGTCACAATATTAAAAAGCCCAGAATAACATATTCAAATTTCTTGTAAATCAACCAACAGTGCAAACCCAACGATTTTAATTTTGCAAACTGTTATCTATGCCTTTACTTAAAATGTTTTATTTTTTCTTACCTTTCTCTTTTTTTCTCTTTTCCTTTTCTTTTTTCAACTTTTTCTCTTTGTTATTTGTGTCTCTGCTTCTTGTGCGTCATGCTCTGGTAGAGTGTGATTAGACAGCGTCAGGGTACACTAGTTATTTTGATCTTCCTGGGTTCTTCTTTCTCAACAGATTGACTGTTTGGCTCTCTTCAGCTTAAGGCAGAGTGAAGAGGATTTATCACTGGTTTTGTTGGAGGCGGGTTTTTTTTTTGGCTTTTAAAATGTAGCTTTACAGATGTGTGCCTCTGTGCATTAAGAGAAACATTGTGACCGAGACATAAAAAGAGAGTGGCTGAATGTACAGTGCTCCTATTACATTTAAATATGCAGTTGCGTATTTGAGGGCATGCATGTGGTTCAGGATGTTAGCGTATGTGGCTGTTTCCGCATCTCGTCTCTGGTCAGCCTGAGCCACAACATGATTGATGACTTGTGTACTGCAGTGAAAGTCTTTAAGATGAAAGTAAAATGGAGTTCAGAACGTATAACTTCATCCGAACTGCTCAGCTCATTGTATTGTTTTTTAAGTGGTTAATTTAATGTGGCAAACATCTCAGTCAGCTTAGACTATGCATTTTATTCTACAATAAGGCATTTGCTCAAGTGTGTCAGTGCGCTCAGCTTTCAAACTGGATGATGTGCTGCAACAGAGCTCATTGTTGTGTCTTTCAGAGAGTGTGGTCTCATGAATGATTCACATAAAGTGCACTTTAAAAGAGTCAGTTTATTATCAGAGCTGTATTGACTGAAGTAATGCACTCCTGCGATACACAATTTACAGTAGATAAAGTCAATAGTTGATTCATAATTTTACCCTTTAATTGAAAAGTGTTCTTTACAAATAAAACCTTTTTTTTTCATTACCAGCTACGTCTGTAGTAGCCTACTCTTGCAGGAACGTGTACTTATCGTCATTATTAATATATGAGTATCACTATAACGATATTTGTACCTTTTTTAAATCAGGTATGTAAGAACCTGATTTACCTGAGATATTTCACCCAACTACAAGTAAAAAACTGAAAGGTTTATCTAAAGAAAAGAAGTAAATTATTACATAAATTGCTTGGACCCCACTAAACATGGTGTGGTGAGGTCGTCTCCACTGTTATCTTACAGCAAAATGATTCGTGATTTGAAGCTAAGCTGGGACTCTTCTCTGGTGGATGTAGATGTGTGTGTGATGAAGGGTTGCATTGAGTGGTTGTTTGTCTCTGCGTTACTCTATGATGGGGCGGCGGTCTTTCCAGGCCCAAAACAAAATATATACCGTATTTTCCACACTATAAGGCTTACATAAAACTTTTACATTTTCTTAAAAATCGGCAGTGTGCCAAATAATCCGGGGAGCCTTATGACGAAGCCGCTCCACTCCTGTGTTGCTGAATGTTTGAAAGTAAATGGCATGTCATATGGGCTATTTTTTTTTCAGCCAAAATTAACAGTTGGTCCTCAAAGATGCAAACTTCAAGCAGATGTTTTAATCTATCAATATTATCTCACACTTCATATGCTACCGGTTTGTTCATTCAGATATGAAGTAGGAATGGAGTGAAATGAGTGGTTGTTTCTGTGACTAATCATATTATCCCAGGCATCTTCTCCTCAACCATGTACTCTGCTGACAACACCTTCAGAGACTGCATGACTGGCGGATTTGACAGTTCAACAATTTAGTTTACTGCTTCCTAATGCTGATAAAATCTTTAGTTGCTCTTTTAAGTTCACTAGATGATTGTTATTCTCATTAATATACATTCTCAAGTGTATTTCAAGATTTTATCAGATGGTGCTTTGCGTATTTCATTTCCTGTAATGTGTGCATTGTGTGCATTTATATAAACCCAGGACTGTTCGCATGCATGCATGGGTGTATGCTCTCTCAGGTGTCTGAAAATGCGCTAATCATTCTCTCATCCCATCAGGATAAGCATAATGAGCTCAGTCAGGTGTGCTTACACCACCCTCCCACCTGCTCTAAACCTGCTGGGACAGGGGCTTGTGGAACGTGCAGAAGATGTTTGAACCTCAGGGTTCTTCATTGCATATTTATGATTTCCTGAACGCCTCAGGTGAGCATAGTGCTCAGTTTGAAAATTCTTTGCAACCACCGATTTATTCTCAGATGACATCTGTTAGCTCAAGTATCAATACTATGTGATTATAGTCTTCATCTATATGCACTTGTTTCCATTTTTGTGGATAAGATTGAACTCTTTCGGGGTCTGAGGAAAAAAATCTGTCAGCAAGCGAATTTACACTGAAATGCCACACTCTCTGTTTAATACCGAGTACATATGTGAGTATGTCAGATATCAGACCCTTGGCCCGAGAGAGGAAACTGAAAGAGGCTGTGAGGTGTTGTTCCAAGTATTATCAATGGCTGTGCCAAGCCCCACTGCTCTTCACAACTCCAAAAGCTATACAGTCCATGTGGCCATTATAATACACATGTGCTTATGAGCTTACAGTATATTCGCCTTGCAAAGAAAATAAATGCGTCAGGAATGGCCTATATGATAGAGGGGGGAAGCTAATCTGAAAAAGAGTATAGAAGAATTCAAGACACTTTAAGTCCTCCCGAGAGATGAAAAGTTGAAGCCAGCCCCGTAGATCCCATGTCATTGTCTCCAGCAGGTGAGCCTGCTTTATTCAGGTCATGTGCAGGTTCTCTGTAGGAAACTAGCCCCAATGATTACTATCTTTGTGTCCAAAGGGTGTTAAAACATTCCTGTTATCACTCTGGAAATCTCCCCCTGCTGTCATCATATGGGGGGGGAAATATTATGAGTCTGTCTGCTGGCAAGCGTGTGTTACTCAGGGACAATCCTGCTGTGTTTATTTTTTGAAACAGTAGACGTTTAGCTTCCACATCACACGGCCCAGGATCCCTCAGCCACAGCTACGAACTCACTACTGTTTCCGCACGGGGATGATGCTGGGGGAAGCAAGGTGTGTGTGTGTGTGTGTGTGTGTGTGTGTGTGTGTGTGTGTGTGTGTGTGTGTGTGTGTGTGTGTGTGTGTGTGTGTGTGTGTGTGTGTGTGTGTGTGTGTGTGTGTGTGTGTGTGTGTGTCTCAGATGGAAAAGAGAAAGAGCTTTGTGTTTGCCGGGGATGTATAATGAAAATGCAAAAGACTTTATAGATGGATATCAGAAAAGGATTAACATAATTACAATATGGAAAAATATGGAAAAGCTCATGTTAAAACCACATTTCCCAGATTGATGATGTTTGTTTAATCTAAATCAGCTGCAGAATCAGTTGCTGAATAGACATAGTGTTTTGTCCCTGCAGGCAACAGATTACATTTGCATTGCATATATATATATATATATATATATATATATATATATATGTGTGTGTGTGTGTATACATTTTAAGGACAGGGCAACCCCATAATCTGTGTGTATGGTCCGCCGTACAGTGGCCACACTCTCCGGCACTTGGGCGGTGATCCAGTCTGTTTGGACTTTTGTTTTGGTGTTAAAAAACACAGTTTTTCCAAGAAAAGTCCCTCCACTGTTGTGAGGCTGTTGTTTGTAATTTGTGTGTTTATAATATTAGTCCAATTCTCAGGAGAAATTACGATTCCCAGTTCTGTGTCCCATTTTGCCTTAAAGGAGCTTGAGGCCGGATTGTGGCAAGATTTATGAAAAAAATCCGTATACATTTTAAGTTTTCTAGTAATAATGTCAGATGAAGCGTTCCAACACAAAAAGAATGAGCCCTCTAGTGTATCTCTCCTTTGCCTTGAACAGGCTGTGTGCTGCAAAATGTGCTGCAATTCGGTCCCGAATTTCCCGCGCTGGGCTGCAGATGTGACGTCAAATGACGCTGCATGCACGTTCTCCCCGTTCTCCCGTGCCGGCTTCACTGTTGGCTGCAGTACCCCCAACGGCCGTCGTGGTGAAGGGTGGCGCTAGAGAGTCTCATTTCTTAAAAGGAGCCTCAAGCTCCTTTAATATAATTTGTTGTGTGACCGCATAATTCAACTATATGACTGTATAGTTCACCAATAATTTTCCTGGATAATTTTGAATTGTAGGCCCTAACAAACATTTGAGTAATACCTGATACATTGCTTGGCATATATCCTTTAACATTCTTATCAAAATAAAGTCGGAGTTGGAAATACCTATAAAGATCCTGTCGGCCAAGATCATACCTTTCTGACATAGTTTTGAAGTCTATAAATTCCTGATTATCAACCATCAGACATGTGTATGTGTGTGTATATTTATATACTGTATATATATATATATATATATATATATATATATATATATATATATATATATATATTGGTTTATAAAAACATTTTGAGAAGGCTTATTGAACCCTTTGACCGTGGTTAAAAATGTTTTATCTGACCCATCATGTTAAAACATGGCTTTAATGTAATAAACAGCTGAAATGAAAGGTATTTCTCCCTCATATAGTGTAATTTTGGTTGTTTGGTTATGTTTAGACACAATGAATCGTAAATAAGTTAACATGTTTTGTGTATACTTATACGACTTTCCAGCGTGCGCTTAAAAGTGATTTATGATTTACCCTCTCTTTTCTGTGATTTTGTAATGTTTTGAAATAAGATGACTAACAAGCAACCAAGCAATCTTATGGCTGTTTATTGATAGATTCAACTCAATAAAACTGATCAAAAGCACAGTTGTTAAAGTTTGCCCAGCCTCCAGTATTTCTAAGTTAAATAGTTTACAGAAACAGCATGTGCTCTGTTGTTGTTAAATGACGGTTTTTGTGAAAACATGGAAAGATGGAAGTTCAGATGTAAAATACACAGGCTCTGTTGGTTACTGTCTTGGCTTTGTTGATATTAAGCTTTGTGGTGAAGTATGGCGTCAGCTCCAAGTAGTAGTACTGCTCTCTGGCCTCAGCATATGGGTGATCTATCTGGTCCCATCAAAACAAACGACATGGTTGACTCTCCCGTGCACATATGGAAAACATTCGGTCATACTCTGAACCAACACTCACACACGTAGGGACATGCACATAAAAACAGAGGAAAAAAAGGTAAACGGAGGTTCCAGATGACTATCCCTCCAAAAGCTCTCAGGTTGCAGGAACAAATTTTCCAAAGCAGCATTTTAATCTTAGTTTTTCTCTTCTTGATGGCTATGTGGCAACCTATCACATGTTTTTATCAGACTACAGGCTCACTGTAGCTCAGTTTTAACTTTTAAAAAGTGATGCTTCAAAATCTTTGAATGTTTTGCATTTAATTTTTTGCATTAATGGGATCTACAATCTCCTCAACCCCAAAGACTGCATTTATGCAGGAGGGCTTTTTGTGAAGCTGCCATGAAAAACGGCCACTGCCTGTACAATCTTTTTCACTATGCTGACTTTAGTTATAGCTATAAATACACAGGCTGTTGTAAAATCCATCTGTGATATTAATTGAAAAGTGGAAACATTAAAGTTGTTCCGTTGTAACTAGAAACCAGTCCCACTGGATGCTGCTCTGGAAGAATTAGAAAATCATCATAAAAAAAAAGCCACTAATATATGTTTTTAATTTCTTTGATGCACTGCCTGGAATGATAAAAGTTGTATTGTTGCTAAGTGTTTGATAGGATAACTGATACATTTTTCACAACATGTTTTTTCATATCTTATATATTTATTTTATTCTATATTTCTTTTTTCTCTGGTGTGTTTTTTCTTGTTTAGCTGACATACAGTCACAAGTGCATTTTCCTGCAGCGGGACAATAAAAGCCTCTGAGAACCACTTCCATGATGTGTGACATTGCATGTGCAAAAACAGACACCACATCAGATCTCTAGATGGCGTGTGCCAACAACACAGCTGCAACTGAGATGTATGGGTCACATGGCTGGTGTGGACAGTCTAATCAGGTAACACGGGCGACGAAATAAAAGTCATCACATCCTGCACACGCTACACACACCAGGAGGTGACTGAATGTCCTTGACTTGGTTACAGTGATGCTGAAGATTGTGAACCTTTACGACTGTGCTGAAAGGCCTAATGGTTGGAGGATGTACAGATTGGTGGTCACTTGGGGCTTGTGAGCAGATAACAGTCCTTCCTTCTGTGGAAAGAAAGTAATAAGTGCTACAGGTGAGAGGATTTTTAAGGAATATGGCATAGGTTTACATGCTGCTGACAGTGGATTATAAATGTTTTGGAAAGCGCAATGGTCACCGCTAACGGGGTATGGCCAGTGTTTATTTCGTCTTTATATAGTCTGATTTGTAGGCTCTTATTTTTATCTTATTTTATCTTATTTTACTCTTTATGTTCATGCTTTGCTTCCTGTACCAGACCTTCAGTTCATCTGAATTTTCTCTCTCCTGCTATGACTTGCTTTGTCATGTTTTGGCATAGTGCCTATAATTTCTCAAGCGTGCACTCGCCATAACCCTGACAAACACATATCATTTTGAAGTTACCTAGAGCCAGGACTTCATCACAGCTAAGTTTGCTTGAACTGTCTTTTGAAGTGGAAGAAAAAAGGCTTTTTGCTTTATCTTCTGCATAATGTGACACCCCAGGGACAGAAAAGCCTTAACAAATCACAGAGGGCTGTAGGCAAATGCTCCCTTAGTTTATTCTTCTCGTCCAAACCCTTGTTGTCAGTCTTCATGCTGTGGAGTTTTTTTGGTTTGGATTGTATTTAATACAATTCCTGAAAAAGCACCTGATTGCACATTTCTTCTAAGTTTGAATACGCAGGAGTCTGGCAATGGAGGATGTTCATCCACAGCTGCATGTAATTGTTCTACTATCCAAAGTTTTTTGGCAGTTTCCAAACTGAGCTCCCATCCGCGATATCACAGCCAGCGTCTTAACAGTAGCCATGTGTCCTGAAATGCACTTTGTGGCTGCATGTCCATATACACACACAGAGTCATTAGGATATCATCCCAGGTCTTTAAAAAGTTGGCTACTAAACTGTAAGCCAGTAGCAGGAAGTGTGCCATGAGTGCTCAGGGTGGACCAATTTTTATTTATTTATTTATTTTCAGTTCATTTATTATCACGAATCATCTTCTCTTTGACATACAGACTTACACATGGAAATACACTAAAAAAATCTTTTAATCTTTTTAGATGTTCCAAAAGAAATAACTACTAAACAGATCTCTGCTAAAGGCATTTTCACACAAGAGAAGGGAAAGTTGTTTTTGATTATATATAGACAAGAGGAAGAGCACCAAAGTTTTAAGTTGAAACAAATAATTTGGTAGATTTTACAGGTCTTAATGTGTTTTCTTTCTTCTGTCCTTGGCAGACATTACGTCCATATGCTACAGATTAGATTCCTGTGGAAGGCACTAGGGAAAACTGACGTTGACACTAGAGGAACATTTACGTGACTTTAACTACTTCATTTATACGGCTCCCTAAAGAAGTTGTTTGTTTAATCTATTGTAAATTACCTAGAACTTTTCCTGCCAAGTATGGAAAAAGGGTTCTGTAAGTTGTAAACCTATACGTTGCTATTTCTCTCTTCACTTTAGCTTGTGCTTTGGAGCTTTCTGAGTGTTTTGATCATGACTGAACTATTTAAAAGTCTGCATCCCTCTCCAAAAGTTCCTCTAAGGAGGGAAATAATCAATCAGTAAATGTCTGCAAACATCCAGTGCTGAAAAGGGCTTTCAGAGAAGAAGAAAGATAAAGGAACCCTGATACCTTGACAATTCACGCATATGTATGTATCCTACATCTTTTAATATTGCTCTTTTAGTGCTGGCTTGCAGTTCACAGGGGTTCCTTTTCTGTCACTGAAGTCAGTCTGTCATGTAGCACTTCATCATGCTAAGCTCCAGTGATTTCTTATTCAAAATGTAACATACACATCTGATAATATTCATCCATAAACTATAGTTCTATATTGTGAAAAAATGTAAGTAATAAATGTTTTAAAATCAGAGCCAGAGTGTTTATGCATGTGAATCATTGCATAATGACAATTTGATTCGTGAAACTTGTTAAATGTAAATTTATCTGAAATGAATAAACATACCGATTTTCACTACACTATCTCAAAACCTTTCCTTATGAAAAAACTGGCTGGATGTTGTTTTTTTCTCTATATATATATATACCTGGCACCCAAATATACTCAGTATGTGCATATTAATATGAATTATGGTAATTTTTTTATTTGTCCTTTCTCTTATCGCCTTGATTTCTAGCAATTAGCACCATATAACGTCAATGCAGTTTTATCATCTGGTGCAGGAAAAAGCGTTCAGGGCTCAGAGCTCCGGTCTAAACAACTGGAAAATGGCACTGTGTGCCACAGAAAACACTGAATATCAGTGGAAATACAGACTGTCATGTTTTTCTTTGTTCACAGCTCTAATTTCCTTTATTTCTTTGTTACTCCACTGCTTTTATACCATTTTGTTTTTGGACATGTTTTTGGCAGTGGCTTACTCTTTGAAAAGATGTTGTGCTTGGATTTCATTGGCATTGTTCTGGTGTAAGTGCTACGCTATGTTTGAATACCAGTGCTTTCGGCAGTTGCGGTGAAAATGAGTCTTCAACTCTTTTTTTTTTTTCTTCATCTTTTTGTGATTCCGAGTAAAAGGGCAAAAGTGGTATCCAGCCCACCCTGACCGTCCATGTGTGGGTGTATCGATGCTTGTCTGAGTAAATACCAACTGTCCAAATCACAGTGCTCTTCAGAGGGATTGGTCAGTTGACTCTTTGATCATCAAGTTAGATGGGAGGAAGATGTTCAGTTTAAAGGAATTCATCTTCTTTTTTCCTAAAAAAATACTACTCTAAAAATAGTAATTGATTCAATTGGTAGCATAAATATTTAACTGCATCTGAGTCTTTAATTGTGTTGCAACAACCTGGCGAAAAAGATAGCCACTATTACAGATTTTTAAGTTAAATAGATTTTCCTTTTCAGATTCTACTTGATATATTTATCCCAACTGGGTAACTATAGTCAAACTGAAATAATAATCAACCAGCAAACGTGTTTAAATAGAGACAAAAACTATATTTACATAACAAACAAACAAAGAATCCGACCACCAAACAAATCAAATCAATATAATACAATACTCAATAGAACACGTCGCATTTATACACAGATTGTCTCTCTCTTCCACATACGTTGACAGGTGAGTCACCAGACACACACCTGACACCTGAGCATACCGTACAGTAATATACAAAACATGCATAGAATAAAACAAAAACAGACATTTAAAACTCATAGAGCCTTTTATGTCAGGGGAAAATTGGGGGTAAAAAAATGTTCTGCTTATTTTTGAAAGTAAAAGCAAGTCTTACTTATGTGGCAGTGCTACATACCCCCTTCGGCCATGTAAGTGAAGCCAGGAATTCATTTGCGGTACTACCCAGCCAGACCCAAAAATCATTGCAAGGACTTGATGTTAGTGAGCACTGGAAAGTCTGAAACCACCTGTGTGGTCAGAAACTATATGTCCCAGGAACTTCTGCTGCCTTTTAAAGAAATATCACTCATTCATTTTAAGGCTAAAATCGGCAATATGCAGCCTGTGAAACACAACAGTTAGATCTTTAAGGTGGTCTTCTTTGGTTTTTGAATAGACAATGATGCCTTCAACATACACAAGGCATATCTGTTGTCTTAGATCTCCCAGCATTTTATCCAGTTTTATCCAAGTTTCTTGAAGATAACAGCAGCGTTTCTCCAATCAAATGGCATGCATTTAAACTAGAAGAGACGAAGAGAAGTGATGAAAGCAATATGTGGTTAGCTCTGCTCTGCCACAGCCACCTGCCAGTAACAAGACTGCAAATCTAATGAAATGAACCAGGACGTGCCCTACAGGGACTTCAAGATGTCATGAATTATAGGCATTGGATATGCATCAGGTAAGATCTTGGCATTTACCTGCCTGTAGTGAACACACATAGGTGGTCTTAACATAGAGGCATAGGTAGACGGCTGCCTGGGGCCCCCACCATTGGCCGTAGGAGGGGGCCCCAACCAAGAAAATAAAACCATGTCAGCATGAATGCTTCAAAAGCATGGTCAGATGTATTAATATTCTCAAGAAAAGCGTTGAAACGTTTTAGTAGTAGTTTCATGGTTATCTGTCCCTACACATGCACCCCCTACTTTCAAAATGTAATGGACTAGTCCGCTAGTTCGTAGCAGTGTCCCGTGAAAAACATAAGTGACCTACACCCCAGTCCAGCTGGTGGCGGTAATGCACCGTTGATGCTTGTTGACAACCGCCATAACACCTGATAGAGGCAGGAAAAGAACGGGTGAAAATGAAACGGATATAGCCAAGCGGTTCAAATAAACAAAAGAAGAAAAAAGATGCTGACAGGTATTCTACAGCGCTGCCCAAGTTAACACACTTTTTTACAACCGTCGGGGATGGTGCTACAGACAAACTTGCTGATGGTGAGCCTGCAACTGCAGCAGGATCAGCTAGCTGCGAAGTAGTCCGGTAAGGTTGGACAGATATTCGCAGATTCCCACTTCTGCAGTCAATAAATTCCCAATAAAAAGACGTATCAGCATGAATGTTGCCTTTGTACAACCCCTGAAACACAGACAACAAGCTACGAGCCAATTGCCATCAAAATGAGACCTCTAAATTGCACAAAAGACGTTATTGTCAATATGCAACCGGCTGTATGACGTGAATTTAGGGAGCATCCACAAATTGCGGTCCCCATATAAACACAACCCCCATAAAACACTCATCAAATACAGTCATAGAGAACAGAAGAAGAACAGAAAAGGGAGGAGAGGAACATAAAGAAAGAGAGCAAAAGAGTAAAGACGGGCATGAGAAATAGAGAAAGGAAGGGACAGAGACATAAAAGAGAGAAGGTAATCAATGAACAATACAACAAATCACATTATTTCATATTCCCAATTATTGACTGCTGTTGTTTTTTGCTATCCTCCCACTACATAGTAGAAGAAAGAAGCCAATCACTAACCTCTGGATAGCTACAGTAAGGTAATTGACTTAACCTTTTATTCGACCAAAAACTGGTCCACACCAATTTTGTTCATAGACCATATTGTTATTGATAACAATTCTTTTTTTTTAAATGATTTTTATTTTGTAGGTACTGCTCTTACATCTTTGATGTTGATGTTGGTGTGCATACCTGTAGGAAAGCGTCAACAAGTCTTCTCTTCTCACTCACTCACTCACTCACTCACTCACTCACTCACTCACTCACTCACTCACTCACTCACTCACTCACTCACTCACTCACTCACTCACTCACTCACTCACTGTACATCGTATGTTTGTAGTTTTGAAACAGTTCAATGAACAGTGCTGGTTTTTCTTGCATTTTTGCAAAGACGTATCTTAAATCTTATTCTCTGTTGTGACTATAACTTTGTGTAGTGCTAGACACTTTATGTTTTCCATCTTTATTTTAGCGTAGAGAGCGTATGTCAGGTTTGAAGGGCAAGGTTTTTTCCTCACCAACGACCTTTACTTCCTCGTTCGTTTTAGTCGTATGAGGGGGGCCCCATACATACCTTTGCCTTAGGGCCCAATTTGCTAAATCCGCCACTGTGAACGCAAAACCTATAGGATCCATCAGGTTTATTTAAAAGGACCACAGCGGATGACTAGACTGAGTGTAATGGCTGGATGACACCATCTTGGAGCATTATAGTCATATGCTCTTTAAATTTTTTTTTCTTTTGCGGTGAAACTCAATATGCTGTAAAGCTCACTGGCATGTTATCCTGTAGCAAGATGGTATGATTTTGTATTGTGGTCTTTCCCATAACCCCCGACGTAATAGTCTATTTGCCACCATGCCAATCAAGACAGACAGTCTTCTTTCCCACAGCTTGATGGACAGTTCTGTCTGCCGTCACAAAAGCTTTCCCTCATAAGGGTGTATGTGCTACCCTTGTCCAGCAATGATTCCAGTTGCACCCGTCTGAGGGAAGTGTAAACTATTAAGAGTTTAGGTCCTTCATTCCTGCCAGACCAGTGTTGCACTGCAGTGATCCCTGACCCCCCTTTTGGTTGACCCCTTTTCCTGCCAATTTCCTGGCTGGTTGGTCAGAATTGGCTTGCACTTTCTGCCATTATTCTTTGGCCCCTGCGCGGTCCTTTCTCTATCTCTATCTCTACCTCTATTGGCCAGCCGCCACAGGATACAAGGTAAATCTTCTCTAACATATCTTGCTTTCATTTAAGACATATAGCCCCATAGTCGTAGGCAAAATCCTCGAGCCACTGACCAGGTTTTTGCACCATTGTTCTCAGTTTCTCCTCCACCTTATTTAAATAGTCCGTAGGACGGAAAGCAGAAATAAAACCATCTTTAAATGACCAGTCATGTACTTGGGCATTTGTAGCTTTCCACCAGCTGAGAACTGGTCCCTTCAAGACTGCAGAAAGAACTCCCAACAACTCATGGTTGGCTCAGCCTCTATCTCACATTTTTCAGCTTTTTATCCAGAGCAACGTCTTTCCTGATGCGTGGAAAACTGCCCATGTCCTCCCTCTTCTGAAAGGGGGGTGACCCAGCTTTATTGAATAATTATAGACCTATCTCCAAACTCTCGATTTTAGCAAAGGTTCTTGCAAAGCTGGTGAATGACCAGGTCAAGAACTACCTGAGCTTGAACAATATTTAATCTCCTTTTCAGTCAGGTTTTAGGAAGCAGCATAGTACAGCAACTGCTTTGATAAATGATAATGTGGAAGCCATGAATGCCAAGAAATACTGCGCTGCCTTTTTTATTGGACTTTTAAAAGGCATTTGATACAGTTGATCAGAGAATTTTATGTCAGCGACTGTTTACTATTGGAATTTCAGACCATGCTGTTGGCTGGTTCTCTAACTACCTTTCCAGCCGCAAGCAGTGTGTGCAGTCCGATGGTCTTAGCTCCGGGTTCCTAAACACTATAAATGGTGTGCCGCAAGGTTCTATCTTAGGACCCACTCTTCATTATTTATTAGGAATGGGGTAGGCGGCCAAAACATAAATGCGTCTGTACATCTTTATGCTGATGATACTGTTGTCTATTGTTAGACATCTTCTGTCGCCCAGGTGTTCAAAGACCTGCAGTCGGCTTTTGACACCATTCAGGCACAATTGTCTCATTTCAGGCTAGTTCTAAATGAAGGTAAAACTAAGTCTATGTTCTTTTCAAATAAAAAGGAGGTGCCTGCTGTTTTACCCTGTATTATGTCTGCTCAGGGTACCTATGTTGAATCTGTGGCCACTTGTAAATACCTTGGCAAAACATTGGACGATAGCCTTTCTTTTAGATGCCATATTGAACAATTACTAAAAAAACTTGATTAAAGTTGGGTTTTTTCTTTAGAAATAGCGCCTGTTTTTCTTTTAAAGCAAGAAAACATTGTTGCAGCCACTTTCTTGCCACTCCTGGATTAGGGCGATGTTGTTTATATGAATGCCTCTGCTCACTCCCTACATCTACTGGATGCTGCATATCACAGATCTTTGAGATTCATAACTGGTTGCAAACCCCTTACACATCACTGCACATTGTACTCTCTCACTGACTGGTCTTCACTTTCCATGCGCAGAACCACCCATTGGTATCTATTTCTCTTTAAATCCATCATTGGACTTCTCCCCTCCTATTTGTCGACATACTTGACACAGAAACAGTCTGATCATAGCCTCTGGTCCCTGGATTACATCATATTTGCCATCCCTTCAGGCCATACTGAACTTGGCAAAAAGGCGTTCTCCTATGCTGCGTTTGTAACCTGGAACAGGCTCCAACAGAAGCTGAAGCTGTCCAGTTTTATGTTGCTAGGGGACTTCAAATTACTTGTAGGAAGACTGGTGAGACAATCAGTGGAGGTCTGCACATGTACTGTATTTAAATAGTTCATTTTTTTCCCTTAATTATAGTATTACTAATTAACTTATGTTCCTGTTTTGTTTTGTCTCTTGTACATTCAGTTAGTCTGTAACTTTGTCTTTTGCTGCTGCTCTTAACTCTTACCAACACTTCTATAAGTTGGTTTATATCTTTACAAAAAAATTATATAATTTATCACACGCACGCACGCACGCACGCACGCACACACACACACTCACACACATATATATTTATATTGAAAGGGGTAACACAGACTGCTGTTTGCCAGGAAACATTTGGAAGATCTTATTAAATGGCTCATGCTTCCCTGTAAAACCTCAATATGTGTTTTTCCAAACTATGTTTTGTGGATGAATTACACATGAAGCTGGATCTATTCCTCTACAGTATTGTATATAATTGAACAGGCATCTGTGCTGCTCATTGGAATATGCTCAGATGGAATTATATGTTATATATAATATATAATGTTTTCTCTTGTTACTTTTTGTATTGAGCACTCTACTATGGGTCTTTGCAAAATATAATTATTCATACCAACCTTCTCCATTGAGACACACACTGTTTATCATCTTAGATGTACATTTCTAACATCAGACATGTTAGAAATGTACATCTAACATGTAAATGACCACGGATTTGTTTTGGAGGGTAGACTTTGTTTCTGTAGAACAAGCAGGCATGTTGTGTCTCACTGTTTATGGACTGTTTACAGCTAATTTGATCCAAATTCAAGCAGTAGAGAGAGTGGCATAAGACAAAGGAAACAGAACACAGTGGTAATGGCAGTGTGTTAAACACTCTGTAATCAAAATGGTAAAATGGTTGTATACGATCCATCATTCAGAATTTTTGCCCCTGTAATTATTGTATGCACACTATCAAGCTATCTTTGATAATGGCAGTCTGTATAGAAACCAAATCCACCATACTTTTACTGCACTCAAACAGACCACAGAGTACACAGTGTATCATATGTGGTTCACGGAGCTCTGATTGTAGACCTGTTACTGTAAACTATAGTAGATTCTCAATCAAAGCCTGTGACGCTCCTTCTGACCAGCTTAGAGCACAGTAAGCACACTAGTCAGCTTTCATTATTTTGAAAAACGCAAGTTCTAAGAGCAGTTGCAGCCAAAATCTGCTTTGATTCACAGTTAGGTGGTTGGTGTGATGAAGCAAACGTTTGGGTACATAGTTGAGTCTGACTGTAAGATCGCTCAACTTCCTTCGTGAGATTAACAGCAGCAGATAAAGCTTAGAGCCATCTGCAGCCACGCTGACATCACTCATCAGCCAGCGCTGATCTGATGCCAAAGCACATAGAGTGATACACTCCTTAATGAGTCTGGCAGGGAGACCATGTGAGAGAAATTTACTGAGGTTATGTTATCGTTCTTTTTGTTATCTGTTTCTGATTCATGTTTTAAAAACATGTTTCAGAAAGTTTAAATATTTTTTGGGGTATTATTTTTCCTTGTGCCATGTCTTTATTTCCAATTTAAAAGGGTTACACATCCAGTATGTATACCACTGAATGTTTTTGTGCTCCTACACTCACACGCAAATAAGGAAGCTCATAATGAAACAAGCCTGCAGTGTGTGAAAGTAAAGCAGAGAGGCATGAGAGGTGTTTTTTCACAAAGCTACCAAAGAGGAGATTCGTGTGAGCAGGCCCCTGAGATCACCAGAAATGATATACAAAAATCACTTAACAAATGTACACCACATATACCACTTCTTATACACATGTCCAAATGCATGCACATGCAGTGGTTGGAGGGTGGCCTGTGGTACTGCCCTTGATGAGGCTTGCTGTGAGTCTGCTCTCTGCTGGACAGATTTGCTATGATGTGAAGGGTATGGAGCAGAGACCTTTCTGGTGTCTCTGAAGGCAAAGGCTTGCATAAGTCAAATAAAATCTCAAGACCCAGTAAGCAAGTTAAGGATCATGTTGTCTCAAACCCTTTATCTCCAAAGGGAACATGTGATTGTGGATGTTGATGATATCAAACAGCAGAATCAACTCTCTGCTTTAAGAGACTGTCCAGAATACTATTTATATTTACTTTTCTTCCATCTGTTGCATGCTGATAGTTTAGTTTCAAAAAATGAAGTTCCTGTGATATTTAGTGACTACAGTACAGCTGTTACGTATGAAAAATCCATGAAAAAGGATGCTGTGGATGACTTTAATTGACTGGATGGCGTTTGTGTGTACATTTATTTCAATGTATTTCGAGATTGAATGCATATTCTGTGTGAGCAGGTAGAATTCTTATGCAAATATCAGATTTTGTATTTTTTCATTGCCAAACATGTTTATAAGGCATAATAAGTACGGTAGCTAGTTTATAAACTCTTGAAGTGAGTGCTGAACTCACTATTGGTTATTTTATTGGACTTGGACTAAAAATAATACCCTGAGCTGTAACCCCAACTGCTCACTGACTCTCGACCGCATCATATTCCTGTATGCCCAAAGCCTCGTATGTGGTACAGTTCAAAAACAAGGAGAATGGTGGGAAAGTGGATTATCATTGATAGGGACAAACCACCACTTTCATTTATCCCCCCTTCAGTCTGAGTCGCAGTTTCCAGCCACACAAGTTTCTGATGCGACAGTATGTTTGCTGTGAAGTTAGAATCTGGGGCCATATAATCTGAACATTGGGTATTAGATTCACATAAAACAAAACAAGTTGGAACCCTTGAGGCTTTTTCTAATGGATATGTTTGGCAGTCAGACAGAGCACAGCTGGGAGGGCTTTACAAGTGGGTCTTTAACAATGCAGCCTTAGACACTTCTCCGCTCGCTATGCAAAGGTTTTTTTTTTGTACTCTTGCTTTGGAAAACTGTGGCAAATTATTTTTGACAAATTTGCAAGGTCAGAATGGCAGTGTTTATGTTAAATCCACAGGAAAGTATCACAATATCCTAAACAGACGAAGGTGAATGTTTATTGTAATTTTTAAAAATACGGCTCAGTCTCTTGGAAACTTGAGAAGGAAAATCTTGGGACATTGCACGACTTAATTGCTCTACCCGTTTTCTCCTCAAATGTGTCGCTACATTTTCTATCGTTGTCACTTATAAATCCTGCATCTGTAAGTGTTTTAAGTGAATTTAACTAAATTGTTCCAGCCTGATGACTGACCATTAAACATTTACATTGCTGCCTTTTCTCACAGGGTGTAAAGATATAATGGCAAACCTTCTCAAGCAAACACTACAGGGGAGTGCATTTACAATGGTTAATTGGCTTTACTAAAGACCTAGATATTTTGCACGTAATGCTGAGGATGTGGGCTTCATGGGCAGAGATAAGACCAACTCAGGGGATGACACAGCTTCAATTTTGCATGAACAAAATCACAAACACTCTCAAAACTCAAAATTTTGTTTAATTATCGCCGTCTCAACAAAAGCATGCAAGACCTTCTTTTACAGCTCCTTCAAACTATAGATTTACATAATAGTCATCAGCTTTGAAACTTTTTAAGGAGTTCCTAACACAGCAGGTTTTGGTCAAATTCAGAGCCTACTTACTATACAGTATAATGCAGTATAATAGCCATCAGATTGAACCGAGACCAACCCAGTATTGGAACCTAAACGGATTTACACCACAAAATGATTCATGCAAATGAAGGGGAAGCTGTGGCACACTGGAAGACTGGGATAGATTTGTCATATTGGTTACAATAATTAATGTGTGAAGTTAAGGTTTGGAAAGAATCATGCCTTGAATGGGCCATTAAAAGAACAAACATTAGTTCTTTTTTTGATTGATATTTTGGCTGATTTTTTTCATACTTGCTTTTGCTGCAGCATTTCCAAACTTCATCTGTTCCCAAAACAATTAACATGCAGTACAAAAATGTTTGTCTTTCGCCACAGGCGATGAGACTAATTATAAGGGCAGCCCCTTCTTTTTCTAGTCCTTTGTTAAAATACACAAGATTTTTTTTCATTAGTAAAATTAGAATCATTAACACTGTGAGCTTTGCCATACTCCTACGTGCATTATAGCGTCTTCTGCATTCTTCCCTGCAGTTGTTCTTCTCCTCGGCCCTGGAAAACTAAACATTGCAGGCTGATATAAGTGACCAATTTACGAGCACGAGAATGTTACCACTCAAACAAACCATAAACCTAGAGGATTGTGTGAAATACAAAGGAATTTAACCTGAATGGCACAGATAGCATTAATCAGGACTTTGTAAACTTGTTTGGCAAGGGCTTGAATATGAAAGAGCCCTACTCAAAGTGTTGGGTGCTCTGGCAATAATGCGTTACCATAGTTCTCCCACATTATTGGAATTGAACAAATAAAAGCAACTATGTCAAATGTCTGTGAATTAACAAAGTAACTGAATAATTAGATGAACATTTTACATTTCTTGGAGGTCTTCAAACTTAAAGAAGTACAAAAAAGAAAAATAATTGTCTGGAACCCTGGACTGAAATACAGGAATTACATTTTTCTAATTCATTATTCTATTGGAATAACAGCACTGCAACATAGGTAGCTGGGGTTTAAGGGTTAACCCCCTGTTGAACTCATGCATGATGTAAGACCGTCATGTGATGCCCTAACTCAACTTAAAAACGTACCCTTATCTTTAAAAACTGCCACAACCACTGGAGGCCTCTTATCCTTGATGTTGGCTTAAACCTTTTACATGTACGTTTTTTTAAACCTTTGAGCATTTGGTGGTATAAGTTTCAGTCTAATAATTGGCTATATTGTGGTGCTCATGTGACTTTTGGGTTTGGTTGGATTGAAATCTAATGACACATATTTTAATTGGACATCAAGGCACTTGGGATGTCCTTTTATGTCTTGTCAGTCTGTGTAAATTAAAGTTAGTCAGTGCTCCTTAAAGGGCCTCATTCAATGATTTAAAGCAGCACAACGTAACTTTCAGGTTTTGTTGAGTTTGGCGGCATCTTTTGGACAAAAGCGGTAGTGCTTTACCAGAAAGAACACTACGTTTCCCATGAGCACCAGCGCGTACTGCCGGAAAACTCCTGTCCCGTCACTTGCAGTTGTGTTGATAGCGAATGAAGACGGGAGACTTTCAAAACTACTTTTCTGTTTCACCAAGTGAAAAGATGGAACGCAAAAAAAGATGTTAAACTGCTGTAAAGGAACTGGAATTTACCGGGATACCTTAAACAAGGAAGCCAGGGAGCGGTATATGGAGAAAATAATGATTATTAACGGGTTGGGTCCATATGAAATCCCCTATCAAAGAGTAGAGCTCCTCATCGGAGCTCCACTTTTTAGTAAGGATTTACTGCCGCAGTTCTGCACAACCCACGTCTTAGGCTACCTTGTTTAGGAGTGTTTGGCAGCTGCTGGTAAATGTTTGACTCTCCATGTGTTTCAATAAATTAGTATAATAGTACAACATACAGTACATGTTTTGTATCCCTCTTACTTCTCTTTTCTTTTTCTTTTTTTTTTGACTGATATATTATGTTGAAGAGGCTCCGAGGCGTGAGCAATATTTTTGTTTTCCTCGTGAGATTATTTTTTTCCTCTGCAGCTAAAAATAAGAGTTAAAAATTTTTTCCTCAACAAACTAGTTTTATCTGAAGATTGGGGATAATCTCACCGCAGAGAGCTGGCCAGCATCCGACCCGTCTGTGTGCGTGTTTGTTTGTGATCATGTGTGGAAGGTTGTTTGGTCGTTACAGCCGTGATCCAAGCGATCCGACGACTCTTTCACTCTTTTAATTTGTTATATCAGATACTTGGCCTCCGTGGTTCTTCCTCCAAGCAGGAAACCGTGAAAAGTTAAACCATTAGCGATCTTTTCCCCACGTCTGTTGTGTGGAGCTGCTGCAGCCACAACGCAGGAACGGGTTACCAGCTTCTGCTGAGCTGCGCTCCACGCCCCGCCCATTTTCGTCTCGACTACGAATCGGGAAGGAGGGGGAAGTGACGTATGCCGTAAAGCAGTCAAAGCCGTAAAAAATTTTAGTTTTTTAGTGTGGCAGGGTTCCTACCATGCTCCTCAAAGTTACATAGTGCCAGTGAAGGCGATACAGACCCCTCAGATCATGACAGAGGTGTCATTAAACCTGTTGGAAGTTGATGTACCATCACAATGACTCTGGAAATATGATATTAAGGTGGAAAAGTTACATAGTGCTGGTTTAAATGATCGTTACATCAGCACCCTTTCAAATACTGTACATTATTGACGACTGGATTCTATATATATCCTTTATTTATTCCAGTGCAACTTTTTAAGAAATATGGAGTCAAAGAGAGATACAAAAAAATACCATTACATTTGTGCACGCCTCTGGTTTCCTGTGCATTTAACTGCAGACCAGCGCTCCTTCTCCTTGTTCTGAGACTGAAATCAGATTCAACTGACAGTGCAGTTGCCCCTTTCTTTTAGACGAAGTGATTATGCCCTATACATAAAAAAAACGCAAGGGAAACAGGAATTGAATTAGGTGAGAAAAAGAAAGCTCAAACAGACCCACTGGTTTCTGGGACACTCCTCTCTATGGGACTCTGGGTCATCCGTCAAACCATTAGTGTCACATTCACATCATTCATCACTGGCGTCTGTGATATGGTGCAAATTCTTCATATTACACAAGCTATGACCCAGACATATGGTGGGGAGATGGCTCAGGGATGGGTTATAAACAGACAGAAGATAAGCAGTTTGAATGACAGTAGCAAATGAGGACTTTGTTAGTCTGGGCTGATAGACGGCTCAGTTACTGAGAATCCCTCCTGTCACAATTCCCAGTTGCCTGTTAACTCCTTTGTGAGCTGTATTGTTTATGTAAAGTATGAATAATATTTGTGAGCTGCATGATAACTTGTGGAAAAGATGATGCCAGGGGAATAATGTAATTTTTTATTTATTTTCCTCACCTTTTCACACTATTGCTTAGTTTCACAAAAACATACTCTCTGAAATACAGACTGTGTCTCATGCATCAAAGATAAATCTTTGGTTGTATGATTCTGACTAAGCTTTAAAAAAACAGTAAACAGAGGGGAGACAGTAGTCATTTGAGTCACACATGGAACATGGAAAGATTTATTGGGAACAGAACCTTGAGTAGGTTCTGTTTCAACAGAACTCAGAAGTTGTTTTAGGCATCTTATAAGTTTGTAGCATAAATCCAAGAAAAGTTAATAAGCTATGTGTTTGAGAGATTATAAGAGTCATATCTGAAGGACATTGCCTCATGTCCTGGACTGTTTGACAAAAATAAGTGCCAGTATGAATATTAGTCTTGCAAACGTATTTTCTTTTCTGCTGTTACTCCAAGCTAAAGAATGTGGAGTTATTAATATCAACTGGACCCTGAGGTGGACAGAGTCCTGGGAGGAGCACAGAGGAATTCAGGGTTGCACGACAGAGCAAGTTCCACTTTGTAGACAGGTGGACAGGTGGGAACAGAGGTTTCATTGTCCATGGTTTAATCAGGCAAGCAGGTGTGCTGCTGCGTGCTCGGCTCACCACAGCCTTCCTCTTGACTTCTCCGCTCTTCTTAGCAGTCGTCCTCTGCACGCAGTCTGTAGCTCAAAACGCCTGCAGTCATGACTAGTAGTTTTAAGTTGGCTTGAATACTGATGGATTAAAAAACAATAGTTGGCGTTATGGGAAAGCTTGCTGCAACATTAACTATAATTGGAGAGGGACGTGTACCACTGGCTCATACAGTCTTTGAAGATAATGGACTGGTGTTGAGTTCGTAATAATTTTTGATTATGCACACATGACTGTTTGGCGAAATATTCTACAGGACAGTTAAATGCGAAAAAACGAAAAAATCGGGTAAACTTTAGTTCAGAACACTGAAACATCAGCGGTAAATTCAGCAAGAAGGATGGTGGAAGAAGTGCAGCACATGCATTAGATGTAGTTGTAGATATGTTTCAGCTTAAGAGGTGATTCTGTCTAACCAGGTCCAGTTGATAAATCTTTCAGCAGTGGAGCGAGGCTGCACAGATGCAGGTTACTGTAAGACTTGACTCTGCTGCTCCCCAGCTGTCTTGGACCTCATCCAGAACCTCATACTATATCCTGGAGACACTCCAAGCCTCTGGTCTGTGCTTTTCCTACCACAGCGCACGCCCGTGACACTGCCAGCCGGATGTGATATTGGCACTGTGCCTCTTGCTATAGTCTTACTCTTTTAACGGTTCTGCAGCAGTGCAATCTGCTAGTCTTCCTGTCCTCAGAATTTGTTAATAGTAAAGAAAAGTTTAGGTTTCTTATAATTATTTGTTTAAAGATGTATTACACATGAAAAATATATATTATAAATATAATTTCACTATTGACAGTTCAGGAAATAACCTGGTTCAACAAAACTACAAACTAAGTATACTTTTTTGAAAAGGATAACCAAGGAAAAAAAGTGTAAGCGTGAGCATAAAAGATAATATATTTCAACCAGCCCTCTCTTTTGGTCTTCGGTGGTGTGCCAAAAACTCTAAACAGTTCAGCACAGTCTCTTGCACAGCCTTGAAAATGTGTTTATACCCCAAAAAAAGCAGGATTGCGTCTTAGGGAGTTGGATCAGAATTTTGGGATGTGTTGGTTAGAGTCTGGTCACACTCTTATTTAACCTGTGGTGAAGCTCTGGACCCATTACTATCCAAGTGGCCATGAGGCCACTCTGTGGTGCAGCTTATTGTGTTCTGGTGGTTTGCTGATCTTGGTCCTCGCATAAAAAGATTTGACTGCAGTGCTGTTGTTTCTCTGGCTCAGGCCACATGTATGTTTTCAATCCACAGGCTTCGTTTTGGAACATTTAATGTTCTGTGGCAATTTGCATTTGATTTTGTTTCTTCTTTCAGATGTATTCAACAATGAGGCAATGCTCCCATCACAGCTCATCAGTTCAGGGTTGTGTTTAAGTGGATGTTACAGACACATGGCTCATTTGCACTGTAAGAAGACTTCTTGTTTTAGTGCATTATCTGTGAGAAAAGACAGCTTCTACAAGAGGGTGTGAAACTGAGAGAAAGCAGGCACTTTTCAACATGTTCACATTACTTTAACATCAATTTATATAGCTCCCCTGTTTCTGCTACACTTCACTCATTAAAAATTTCATCGACTGTTGAACATTTTTTACAAGTACGGGTTGTTTGTTCAGTGTTCTTTTTTGTTAACAATGGGGTCCTGTGTCTTATGTTTGTGTCCAATTTGGTCATCATTTGTTTTTACAATTTGTTCTCGAATGTGAATCATACAGTCCAAACTGCACTGTATGGACTTTTAAACATAATTTATAAATAATGTTTTTCATTGGTTGAAAATGGCTCTACTAGATACTAGCTGTTGTAAATCACATTAAAGCTTAAAAGGCTAAGGCAGACTGAAAGTTTGAGCTTTATCTGTATTATAAATTCATAACTACAAAGATTCAAAGTTTTCTACCTGTCATGTGAAAAAGACGGTACAGCTTATTTCAACTTTGAGCTTTTACATATCTGGACATAATTAAAAAAAGAAAATATCTGTACTTTACCAGGTCTTGAAATTGTGCAATTATAATTTCAGGTGTACAATAATGCACACATGCATTGTTGTAAAGTGCCCAGGATGCATAGAACTATGTATACACACAAAGGAAGAATTGGATATAATGGTTCTTCCCCCCAGCTTTTAAAAGCCTACCTATGTTTTTCTTTTTCTCAACTCACATGAAATTTTACACACATGCACAGGTTTACGTTCTACTACCATTCTTAATCTTTAATTAATCCACGCTTTAATAATTTGCATTAAAAGGTGTTGTTTGCAACACAACTAAACACAATAAACACAATAGAGAGAAAAAAGCTCAATTTTCTCAATTGTCAAGCTAAGACACTCATCAGTGTGGCAGAAAAAGAGTGAATGTTGTTTGATTTGGTGTCTAAATTGTGAAGTCACAAGCAAAAACATCTGAATGGGAGAAGGTAGTTGTTGTTTTTAAGGGTATCAACACAGTAAGTTTAGAGCAGAGGACCCTGCAGAGATACATTTGGTTTATGGGTTATTAATGGTTTATTACAAAGAAGAGGACATGAAGAGCATCAACTGAAGACACAGGAGCATTATGTATAACTGATACATGGGATCATACTAATGTATGTGATGACAATCAGGAGAGAGACACAGATGTATCTTCACTATGGTAGATATCAGATAGTCAAAACGATATCCAGGCCCTTGTGCCTTATTACAACTTCATTGATAAGATGAATCCATTACTTCATGTAAGCTGGGAGAAAAGAGGACAAACCAGATGACTGTCTAAAAGAATTACCAACAAAAAAAAAACCACCTAATCTTCCATGTGACAGTAGCTCTATCAACATCAATAAATCTTAGGGTTTGTCTTTGATCAGTTACATGACTAATATCTGTTGTCATTCTGATTCATTCGTTAAATGGTTCATAATCACTGTGGTTTCCTTCTTGCTGACAAATCCAAAGGAAATTTCAGTACTTGAGAAAATACTTTGATATCTGAGGCATCCCCTTACTTGTAAGAGTAAACGGCTGCAAAAAAGACAAATGGCTTTTTATTTTAAAAATGTTCACATCCGTTCTGTAAAAGACAAAAACATTTCATGTAGGGCTACAACATGAATAAAATTTTAATCGCGACTAGATTTTGGTTTCCCACAATCAAAATTATGTGATCGTGTGATTATTTTGAAAAAAAAATGGGCAGATGAGAAATTTAAAAAGAATGTTCCTGCGCCGTCTGCAAAGCAAATCAGATGCTCACGTGAGACCACTGTCTCAATAATTCTGTGTGTGTGTGTGTAAGTGACTGGCCGCATGAGCCAATAAGAGACCACTGACTCACAGTGTGCCGTTTGCATGAGCCAATTACAGCTGTTCCCAGAGCCGCAGCGCGTAACGTCACTCGCCTGAATTTTACTGGATACTAGGGCTGTAATCTCCCTGTCGACTGGTCGATTTATTAGTCCATGCAGCCTGGCTCGACTAAAATTCTGATGGTCGATTCTTTAATTTAATTTAATTTCATCAGGAGGAAAGTACCAAGTTCACAGAGCACATCTCTTTCACAGGTAACAGTCTATCTCCGGACACCACCTTGTTTTTGCTACTTTGGATAAGCCCAATCCACTGACTAGACACAGATAGATTGTGAAGTAGAAGGACAAAGTCCGGTGATTTGTTGAACTCTATCATGTCAAACACATCTGCAGTGTGGCAATATCTAAAAAAAATAGCCAATGGAAAAAATGTTGAATGCAAACTTTGTAAGCAACAGTTTGGACATCGTAGCTCCTCATCAAACATGTTGTATCACCTGAAAACGGTAAGGCAACTTGCCCTGTCCGTTCTGACAATATGAACATGTCAGAATTGAAATATTTCAATGTTTTAGTCTAATAATTGTTTTGTAACTGAAGGCGCACCCTTCCGCAACAATGACAGCATCCCGGTTCTGGATAATAACCCTCTCACGCCGACACACCTGTGTGCTGTTAACATAACTAGCGTTGTCTCTCGCTCGCTCTCTCTCTCTCTGTGTGAGCGCCTGCCTGTTTCTAGCTGTGGTGGGAGGGTTTTGTTTTATTAAATATATATTCTGGCATTTATTTACTACTACCCTACTGGATACGGTCTGGATTTGCGGCGGAAAGAGAAGAAACAAAATGTTTGCCGCAGTAGAAGACGAAATGATTGTCCCTCGACGCGGATCATCATCTGTTGTCTGGAAATATTTCAGATTTAATCGATGTTAACCAGGCCCACGTAATATGCAAAGACTGCTCTAAAGGTGTTTCGGTGCCACAAGCCAACACAACTAACTTGTTCAACCACCTAAAAACAAATCACAAAGTCAGCTACGATGAATGCATGAAGGAAAAGAAAAACCTTGCATCCGTTGCAAGCATCTCAAATGTCCCTTAAAACAGGCCTCTACGGCGTGTTACCGTACCCATCCACCTCGCAAAGACATGTTGAGATCATTAAAGCAATCACGGTCCATTTGGCCAAAGATAAGTGCCCAGCACTACCAGAAATGTATAATGTTAGTGAGTGTAAGCAGTGCCCCGTTTATTTAAATTTGTGTTACATTTATTAGGGCCCGAGCACTGAGTGCGAAGGCCCTATTGTTTCTGTAGGAATTGTTTTTATCCTAGTTTTTTTTCCGACGAAGTGAGGGCCTTTTTGCCCACCTAAACGTGCCCCAGAATTCAAATTTGATATTTAATGGTTTGCATTAATGGGCGTGGCCTAACGAATCAACAGCGCCCCCTAGAAAACTTCGTGCCTCAAGCCCCACAATACGGTTTGATGTACATGCACGAAAATCGGTACACACCTGTATCATGTCGCAACTTAAAGAAAAGTCTTGGCGCCATGGCCGAAACCGAACAGGAAGTCGGCCATTTTGAATTAATCGTGTAATTTTGCCGCAATTTATGCCATTTCTTCGGCCGTTAATGCGGCCCGAACCGTAATGTGCACCCAGGTGTGTTATACATCAAAATGTGCGTCTCCATCCTGCAACCATGGGCATTACTTTTCTCAGTCAAAAGCGTGACCGTGGCGACGATAGATGCCAAAAAGCGCGCCCCCCCCTTCATCCGATAGGTCCATATCTGATATCTGATAGTACTTTTTGCCATAACTTTTGAATGGTTTGATATAGAGAGCCGTGGGTGGTGTCATCGGACTCAGTTTTGAGTCCTTGACCTTTATTGGCATGAATTAGCCCTGCCCCTTCTTCTGATTGGTCGATATGTGATAGTTCCGATTTTCTGCAATAACTTTTGAATAGTTTCATATAAAGGGTCATGGGTGGTGTCATCGGACTTAGTTTTGAGTCCTTGACTTTTATTGGTGAAAATTGCACGCGCGAGGGCCCGTTCATCGCTGCTTGCAGCTTTCATTTTTATGTGTATTTCTATTATGAAGGCACTAAAATTAGGGTGAAGAACAAGCGCCAATTGTATTTGTATGCAAATGTTTGTAAATTAGCAGTAATGTTATATGACGGTGCTTTATGTCAAACCATTCAAAAGTTATTGCAGAACTATCACATATCGACCAATCGGAAGAAGGGGCAGGGCTAATTTGCACCAATTATGTTCAAGGACTCAAAACCGAGTCCGATGACACCACCCACGACTCTTTATGTCAAACCATTCAAAAGTTATGGCAGAAAGTAGGAACTATCAAATATGGACCAATCAGATGAAGTGGGGTCGCGCTTTTTGGCGTCTATCGTCGCCACGGTAACGCTTTTGACTGAGAAAAGTAATTTGCGTTGTTGCAGGATGGAGACGCACATTTTGGCATAAATTGCAGCAAAATTACACGATTAATTCAAAATGGCCGACTTCCTGTTCAGTTTCGGCCATGGCGCCAGACTTTTCTTTAAGTTGCGACATGATACAGGTGTGTACCGATTTCCGTGCATGTACGTCAAACCGTATTGTGGAGTTTGAGGCACAAAGTTTTCTAGGGGGCGCTGTTGAGCCATTTTTCCACGCCCATTAATGCAAACCATTAAATATCAATATAATTTTTCGCCATTCCTACGGATACAATAGGGCACACATATTGAATAGTAGTCAATAACTATGGTCATGCTTTTGATAAGTTAGAAAATATAGAGATTGTGAGTGTGGGAAACAGAATCAGTTTAGGGAAACATCAGCACACCAAAAATCAGATTTGAGGCCTTAACCATGACCTTGGAACACATGTATTTGTTGTTTCAAAAACAGCAAGTATGACGGGTTAGAAGAGAAATATTCAGTCCTAAAACAAGTTCTAGCATGTTACGGTGCATTTAGTTTATTTCAATAGCATTTTTTTTCCTATAATAACTACATGTTTTGGCACTCTTCGCAGCCTGTGGTGTGTGTGTGTGGAAAGTATGAGCTTTGTTGTTGTTCTCCATTTCACTTCCCTGCGGTTAGTTTGAAGTACTTATCGATGAGGCATGTTGTTGGTCATGTGTTTTTAGTTTCTGACCCGTCAGAAAGTAATAAGTATCTCTTGATATGTCTAGACAGTCATCATTGTTTTTTTGTGTGTGACTACTGAGCTTTCAAAGATTATTTTCTGCTCTCAGGACTTATTGGTTAAGTGGGAGCTTCTGTTTGAATGGACACTTTTTGTACATCAATTTACCATTACACCACACTGGCTCACATTTTTAGAGCCTTACAATCACAGTTGAGCATAAAAACTTAAACATGGTCAGCTCTAGTCAACAGAAATTTGATGGTTATATACATTATGACAGAATGAAAACATCATCTGGTCCTTGTATTAAAATGAATGAAGCCAGAATGTTGAATGATTGTGTGTAAGTATTACCTTGGTGCTTTAAATCAGATGTTCCCAATTAATTTAGCATTACCAAGTGTGACCACTACTAATAAAGCCGGAGTTTTGGCAGTTACATCTAAAACTCAACAGCCCTTAGTTAGCATGTCCATGACAACACAAATAGAAAGAGACTGGAAAAATCATGGCTGGTTTGGAAGCGTTGCCAGGATAAAGCTTCCTCTGTCAATGAAGAGCACAGCAAAACAGCTTATGTTTGCCACAATGCATCAAAACAAACCACAAGACTTTTGGAATAACGTCCATTTGACAGAAAAGACCAAAGTGAAAATGTTTAACCATAATAAAGTGCGGCACATTTGGTTATACCAAACACAGCATATCAGCACAAACACCTCATACCAGGCCTCGACCAAATTTATGTGATGTGCAAAAACAAATGCCCACAAACCTCAATGAACTGAAGTAATGTTGTAAAGAAGAGTGGGCCAAAATTCCTCAAAGGATGAGAGATACAAATAACGTCATACAAAAAAACGTTGATTTTCTTCTTTTTATCCATTGTATCATTTAGGGATGTATTATGGGGTGTACCTATTTTTTGATAGCGAATTGCTTCTATCATTTTGCTTAATTTGTGTTGTTCTTCATCTGCCATTACATTTACCCATGATAGCCGGGATAATCGGCTGCTGCTTCACTGTGTCAACACCATGATGTCTTATTCTAATCAAGTGCGTATAGAAAGTGGATAACCATCCAAGCATTAGCTGTTCCCAACCAGTATAACAGACAATATTATCTGGACCCTATCCCAGCTAATACTGCCTGTCACCAGCAGATCAAAGGATATAGATAGACAGCCGTACGAGCCCAAACATCACATAAGCAGGCCCCGTGAGATCATGCAAACTCTACATGGTAAGGTCTCGAGATGCTTATATCAATAACCAGGGTAATGGAACCATCTGTACATATCCATATGCTGCATGAAAAATGTCGAGCTACTTCACGCATGATCAGCGAGTTTAGTGTCTCATTTCTTTGGCCCCTAAAACTAAAAAAAATGCTGAAATACAGCTACTGCCATCTGTTGTATGTTTATATACTGAGATAAAGAACAACCGAAAATAAATCATCATCTAATTTAATCTCATGGTGATTTAAAACAGATCTGGAAATAATTTTAGCAATGATAATCAATGCATGAATGCAATAGTTTAGTATGTTTAAGCACTATTACAACTAAATATAATTAAAATGTTATTTTAAATTATACAAAAACCTCATGTATGAAAGTCTTGCAAAACTAGAACAATCAATTTACATCATTTTATGGAGAAAAGATATTTGTATTGCTTTGGATTTTAATTACTTTGCATTTGTTCTTGAAAACCTTCCTGCTGAATGTTTAAATTAATAGAAATCGAGACTTTCTAATCAACATAAGGTGCTAATTACTGAAATAAAATGATGAAAAGGCCTTTTTTTCTCCTTTTTTTTAACAGTTAGCCACTTAAAACCCTCATTCAATTAACTCAAGCACTGTGCAACTAGATTTTGTTAATTTTGTTAATGTTTTCTTGTAATCTTTCTTGTTGAAAATATTTCCTCTGTCTGCATGTTTTTTCCAGTAATTACTGAATGCTTTCCACATTATATTCCTCTGTACTTGGAAATCTGATATTCCTCTACTGCTACTGGTTTTCCAAAGTCACAGAACAAAACACATCTGACCAAAGTCTTCAATTTATGTCTTATATTTTATTTCCTTATTGAAGCTTGTGGGGAGGTATATCTTCAATTGTGTGCAGATGTCATGTTTCAGCCTTTATTTCCTAAGGCAGATTAGAAAAAAATAGAAGATCGTTGTAGGCCTGAATGGTTGTCAGATCCTACAGCAGGGTGAAGACAAAACAGGAAGACCCCTGATGATTTTTTTTATTAGCAGGAATCAGTAACAGTATGATAGACTCTCTCTTATAAAACGTACTATATTACCCCACTGCAGTTTTTTTTCTGATTGGTTGGCATGTTATCATTGTAAATCTAAGCTCTGTGGTTCAGAGCCTTGCGTGTTCATATGTGCCACAGCAGGAGACTTTGATTTAAAAAAATCTGCTGCGTAAAAGTCTGAGGTGATACAAGTTGCAATTCTGCACTGCATTCATATATATTTTGCCAAATTCCTTCATTTGTCGGTAGCTTCATGGCCTGTGGGCTGATATGGCAGACGTTTAGTGCTTGATTCTTCTGTGCAGGACATTGCCTGTTTGTGATCGTTTGGTATTAAAGTCTTTACAGTTGTTTGACAGGGAGAAGCTTAAGAAACTGAAGACAACAGCTTCGGGGGACGGCATTCTGTAAGGGGATGAGGCACAGCACAGCCTGGTACTGATGATGAGGTAATAGGAATATCATCAAGTTCAAGACTCACTGCAGGAATATTATCAAGTTCAAAAATTATAAGAAGATGTTAAACACCAGCATGAGTTGTAGGTGCCAATAGCAGCACCTGAGCAGCACCTGAGCAGCAGAGGCTACCACCAGGCTAGCAGCAGCAACAGCTACCACCACCTGGCCTGAGCAGCTTTCACCACCAGGCCAGAGCAGCTGGCCAGTGTGGCTCTCTTTTAGCCTTGATCTTTTAGCCTGGCCTGGCCTAGGCTAGGCCAGGCCAGGCCCATCCATCAACCGGGCCCACAATCTGCTGCAGCCCATCCATCCAACAGGCCAGGCCCAGGACCTGCTGCAGCCTATCCAAGGCCAAGGCCCTGAATCAATCTGGTGAGGCCTGCTGGAGCAATCTGAGGGAGGGGGTCCAGGTCCAGGCTTCCATCAACAGCCTGACTACCAGGCCCAGGCTAAAACACATTGTTCATCCACTCATTCATCCATCAATCTGCTGAGGCCTGATTACCAAGCAGAAAGATGGCAATGAAAAGTCTCCAAAATGACATGGAAGAGTTAAAAGCAGCAATGAACATGATGACAAGCGAGATGAAAACCTTCACAAAGCAGCAAGCCATCATAACTGACCTGTTGAATGAAATAAAGCAACTCAAAGGGAAAAACTTGGAACATGAAAGGAAGATTGAACAATTGGAAAACCGACTTGATGACTTGGAGCAGTACTCCCGAATGAACGACGTAATCATTTCTGGTCTGGTGATTAAACCACGGAGCTACCAGCAAGCAGTGAAAGGCATTGGGTCGGAGAGCAGAAATGATCATGATGAGACGACAGAGGAGCAGGTAACAGCATTTCTTCGTGGCAAGAACATAGACATTGAAACCAGTAATATTGAGGTATGTCACCCTCTACCAGTGAAAAAGATAAAGGATAAGCCCATCATACCTGCAATAATTGTTCGCTTTACCAACAGGAAACATAAAGTTGATCTGTTAAGACAGGGAAGGAAACTAAAAGGCACAAATGTTTACATTAATGAGCACCTTACCAGGAAAAACGCTGATATAGCCAGGAAGACAAGACAGCTCAAGAAACAGGGAAAAATTCAGACCACTTGGACCGTCAACTGTAAGGTTTTTATTAAACCAAATGGTGCACCAGAAAATTCCAAAGGGTTGTGCATTAGGAGCATGGATCAAATTGAAAGATTTGACAGCGTCTAGTAGTCTTACTCATGATAGAAGCTGAACAAGACATAGATCCTGATCAGAACTTTCTTAATAACGTCCATGAAAATTGTTGCTACTACACAGAAGAACAGTTTAATACTACCATCAAATATGACCATGGTATTTCCATCATCCATTTTAATAGTAGAAGTCTCTATAAAAATATTCAGAGTATAAAAGATTATCTCAGTCAATTTAAAAAACCCTTCAATATCATTGCTGTTTCAGAAACATGGATAAATGCAGAGAGGGGGTCTGATTTCTTTATTAAGGGATATGGGTTTCATTGCACCAGTAGATTAAATGGACCTGGTGGTGGTGTGGCTCTGTTTGTTGAAGAAAGTCTCTCTTACAAGGTTCTTGATGACTTGTCAGTAACTATTGATGATACAATAGAAAGTATTACGATTGAAATAGAATTAGTGAGAAGAAAAAATGTAATCATTAGCTGTGTCTACAGAAAACCAGGTTCCAACATTGACACTTTTATCACAATCATGGAAAGATTGTTTAACTCAAAAAAACAAAAAAACATTTATATTTGTGGGGATTATAACATTGATTTGCTGAATCCAAACAAGCATAAATCAATAGATGGATTTATTGAAATCATGTATAGTATGAGTCTTTTCCCAACAATAACTAAACCAACTAGAATAACATCCCATTGTGCCTCCCTAATTGATAATATTTTTACAAATAATATGGAAAGTAAAGTGATAAGTGGAATTTTAATGAATGACATTAGTGATCACCTGCCTGTCTTTCTTATCTATGAATGTAATTATATAAAAAAGAGGGAATTAAAGGAAATTAAATACAAGAGAATAAGGACTGAAGAATCTATAGCTGCTTTAAAAAATGATCTAATCAATTGCACTTGGACCAATGTATATAATGAAACAGAGGTAGATAAGGCTTATGACTTATTTTTAGATACATTCACAGATCTATATGATAAGCACTGCCCTCTGAAACATTATAGCACCAAGAACCGATATGCAGAAAACCCATGGATGACCAAGGGGCTTCAAAATGCATGTAAAAAAAAGAATAGCTTGTATAGACTGTTTATAAAAAATAAAACGAAAGAGGCAGAGTTCAAATATAAGAAATATAAGAATAAATTATTAACTATTATGAGAACATGCAAAAAGGATTATTATACCAAATTATTAGACAAGAATAAAAATAACATTAAAGGTATATGGAGTATATTAAATAGTATTATTAGAAATAAACAAATAAATCAAACATGGCCTGATCACTTTACAGATAAGGGAAGGGAAATTGTTACAATGAAGGAGGTGGTTGATGGTTTTAATAGCTTTTTTGTTGATGTTGGTCCTAATCTGGCTAAAGATATAAAAGATACGGGAAAGAAACTAGCTGAAATGGAAAGTGGCGAGAGTAATGCAGATTCAATATCTTTGGGAATTGTTGATAAAATGGAAATTATTGCTATTGTAAATAGAAGTGCCAACAAAACTTCCACAGATTGGAATGACATCGACATGTCACTCGTAAAGAAAATAATTGAGGGAATAGCGGATCCACTTACTCATATGTGTAATTTATCATTTAAAACAGGCACCTTCCCAGAAAAAATGAAACTGGCCAAAGTGATTCCATTATACAAAGCTGGCGATAAACATTTATTCACAAATTATAGACCTGTTTCCTTACTGTCACAGTTCTCAAAGATACTGGAGAAGTTATTTGTGCAAAGATTAGACGATTTTATTGACAAACATAACTTACTAAATGACAGTCAGTACGGTTTTAGATCATCTAGATCAACTTCCATGGCTATAATGGAGCTAGTAGAAGAGATAACAGGATGCATCGATAAAAGAAAATATGCAGTGGGTGTTTTCATTGACCTAAAAAAGGCTTTTGACACGATTGACCATGGAATATTGCTAAAAAAAATGGAGCGGTATGGTGTCAGAGGGGTAGCACTCACTTGGTTACAAAGCTACATCAGTAATAGGAAGCAGTTTGTCCAATTGGGTAATTACAAATCAATGTGCTTGAACATCACCTGCGGTGTCCCACAGGGATCTATCTTGGGACCCAAATTATTTATTTTATACATTAACGATATATGGAAAGTGTCTAATATTTTAAAAATGGTGATTTTTGCAGATGACACAAATATTTTATGCACAGGGGGAGATTTGCAGCAACTATTATTGATGGTCAAAAGTGAATTGCTAAAACTAAAGTGTTGGTTTGATGAAAACAAATTATCATTAAACCTGAATAAAACTAAGTTCATGATATTTGGAAATAATCAAATTAAGCAAAAGGTATGTCTGGAAATTGAAAATGTGGAAATTGAAAGAGTTTATGAAATTAAGTTTCTTGGTATTTTAATTGATCATAAACTCTGCTGGAAGCCTCATGTAAAATATGTGTGCTCCAAATTATCCAGAAGTATTGGAATACTGGGCAAAGCTAAACATGTTTTAGATCAGAAATCACTTCAAATATTGTACTATGCACTTATTGATCCATATCTGTCCTATTCTGTTGAAGTATGGGGCAATACATATAAAAGCACTTTACAAAAAATTTGCACTTTACAAAAAAGAGTCATAAGGATTGTTCATCATGCTGGGTACCTTGCTCATACAAATTGTTTGTTTTTAAAATCGGGTATTTTAAAATTTTGGGACTTAGTTAAAATTAAAACGGGTCAGATTATGTATAAAATCTGGAATAAATTGTTACCAAACAACATCCAAATGATGTTCGTGGTTAGAGAGGGAACATACAATTTAAGAGGGAATCGTAATTTTAAACAGCTTACCATCAATTCAACTCTAAAAAGTATGTGTATATCTGTTTGTGGTGTAAAATTGTGGAACAAACTTGATGAGGACATGAAAATGTGCATTAACTCAAAACAATTTCAAAATAAGTATAAACAGACACTCTTGGCCAGCTACAAAGGACTGGACAGCTAATTTTATTTTATTTTTTAGACAGGATTTTACTTAGTTATCATGTTTGTAATGTGGGTTTTATTCATATTCATTAATATTAAAGTTAAATGTTCTATTTTTTTAGATTGCATTGATTCATAGATTATGAATGTTCTTATGTAATTGAAATTTGTTGGGTGTCTGTGTGTGTGCGTATATGTATGTGTGTATGTGTGTGTATATATGTATATATATATGTGTATATATGTATGTATGTATGTATGTGTGTATGTATATGTGTATGTATGTGTATGTGTATGTATGTATATGTATATATGTATGTGTGTATATATATGTATATATGTATATATATATATATATATATATATATATATATATATGTATGTGTTTATGTTTATATATTATGTTTATGTAATTGTATTTTATAAATAATTGTATTGTATGCTGTGTGGCGATGTAAGGGGGGGCTGAACTTGATAAGCTTCGCTTCCTTCAGCTCCTTCTCAAACTTGCACGGCATCGTAATGTGCTCTTTTTTATATTATACAGTATGTACCTGCATGTTTGAGACAAATAAAAATCAAATCAAATCAAATCAATATGTCTCCCAGCCTTTCATGTGCTGGCACAGCTTGAAGTTATTTCTAGATACTAACCAAACTTCAAATTATTCTTTGCAGCGTCTGCAATATATTTTATATTTTTATATTTTTTCCTTTTTTGGAAAAGCAGCTCTTCCGTATTTAGTTTTGTCATTAATTGAATTCACTTGTCATTTCGCATCAAAATCTAAGGAAAAGCTTAAAATAATGAACATCCTCTGATATATGTTGCGAAATTATGTTATGCAAAATTAATGGCTTTTGTTTTTTAATAATTGTCAGGGATTTTAACTGGATCGTTTTGCTCATGATTCATGAACTATAGCACTTTAACCGCTTAACTACATAAAGACTATTATCTCTGAAGAGAGACTGATTTAAATGACATTAGCTATAGTTAATCTAATTTGCAGTCATTTGTTGAAGTTAAACTCTGGGTATGTGGAAGGAAAATATTTGACTTGATAACAGGTAGCCTGCTGTCTCTGCTCATTTTCCATCTCAATTTCACTAGAGTCAGAGCCAAGACACACAGATCGAACTCTCCTTTGCTCTCGGAATACGAAATACACCCAGACCTGAATGTTCTACCAGGGTTGTCATACTCCTGGAAAGTCGTATCTTTTTACTGTGGTATTTTCCAATCCTGAAAATTTGTAATAAATATAGAAAAGACATCTAGTTCACTTGCATTATCAGTCTGAATGCAGTTTTGTAGAGGTGTTTGTGGGTCTGTGGATGTATTTTTTTTAATCATGATTTGTTGGATGGAAATACTGTTTGCACAAGCTTTTTTATTCCTCCTATAAACAGAGATAAAATAACATCTTATAAATACACACAATAGATTAAAGCCTCACAAAGTGCCAAGTGCAGTGAGTAGGTGGTGAAATCTCATTTTGGAATCAAAAAGGTCATGCTTGTTATTTTTGAGACCAGCAGACTCAGTGTTACTGAAGCCCTGTTGATGTTTTTATATAGCACAGACAGATCCCGTTGGTTTTACAAGCCTAAGCACGAAGACTGCAGTCACCAGTTCAAGCCCTCCAGAACTGCAGGCCTCTAAAGCTTAGCCGTGAAGGCCTCACGGGTCGCGAAAATTAAAAATGAAGAAATGTCCCAATTCAGATAATTATTTACTGCTGTGCACGAGTATTTACTGTATACTACAGAAATTATTAAATGAGGATACACTATTAACAAAGTACTTTTGTGAGAAAATCTACTACCTGTGTGATTATATCCAAAGATGATGTAAAATCTTGAACTGCATGTTGAAATTAACATTTTGCATGTGATTCTTTCTACGACTGTCTGGCAGAAGCTTCAACAATCAGCTTATTTAACTCCCTGATGAGTTCATCCCTCACTAGTGATGAAGACCCTGAATAACAGACTTTTCCACTTGGAGCAACAGTTTATCGTGAAACAGGAGCAGCCAATCCACTCCTCTCCAACTCAGAGCAATGAGTTAGAGTTGGTTCTATTTCTTGTACAAGTAATTTAACACTTGGTTACAAACCTCTCCTGTGTGTCTTGCAGGTATAGCGCCAAATCTGTGACGATTTGATACTATTGTTTTATCCTTAAAAGTCCCTAACTGAATTGGTCACCTCAGGAACCATCCCATTAGGTAAAGGTTACTTTTTTCCTTTTAAACAACATTTGAAACTTTAATTTGGCTTGGTATGTTGTTCTAATCAAAGCCTGAGGCCCTCACATGAGTCGTTCTTATATCCTAATCCCAAGAGTTGCACCGTTTTCTTTAGTTGGATTTGGTTCTTGGGCTGTTGAAACAACAAGGACTGGTTTGAGAATTGATACCTACTAAGAACCAACAAATAGTCATAAAAAGCTGGAGGTCTGTCAAAAATCATGGCTTTAACATATTTCCCATCGATCCATACGTTGTCTATACCTGCTTACTGTTACTCAGGGTCAAGGAGATCTGCGGGAGCCTGTCCCAGCTCTCTTGGGCGAAAGGTATTGGTACATCCTGGATAGCTCAGCAGACTTTCCCCTACACATAAAGGTTTACTTCCAAAACTGGTGTGGTGTTTAGGTACAAGATGTGTTGAGAGTGCAGCAGAGCTTGTGTTAATGTAACACTACAGCTCAAGTTTACTGCATAGCCCAAAGGTAGTTGGTACATTTCCTATTGTGACAATTTCAAAATCTTTCCTTTTGCAAAAGAAAACCTCATACTTTTTTTTTTTTTTTGCCTTAGTAGTGTTTTATGTTATCTTTTTTGTGGTAGTCTTTTATCCTCTAGTGTTAATCCTGGTTTGGCCATTTCATTAAATACTGGTACCATCATTTTAATGTACACATTTTAAACTGCAACCCATACTACCTTGAATTTCCATGTGTTACAGTATATTTGAGGTATTTAAAGTATATTTGTGGGATTAAAAATGTAAACATGGAATTCAATACACAGAATATGTCATCGCTAGAGGCAAAAAGGAACAAGAAAACAAAGCTGAAATGTTGTTTCTTTTTGGATCCATGGACAGATCTATCAATCTGCCATTATTAGTTAGCATCACTATGTCAGCCAACTGGCTGCCCAGTTGTTTTCTTAGGATTCTAAGGTAAATGCATGCTAGTGATAATATTTTTTAACCTTAATGACAACAGTAATGATACCACATTGAATAAATTCATTCATATTCACCATAAGGATATCTGGCATGTCTCCCTGCGGGAGATCACACGTCTGCTTTATGCTCAGACAGACTGATTGCATTGAACAGCCTTTAAATCATCTTAATTACGACCTGACACATTGCAGTGGCAGGGCACAGCAAACAACCTAAACCTTACTGTCATTTGCTAAAGACAGACTGCATTTCAGTGATCTACTTGGAAGACTCGGGTCTTCTGTAATTTCTAACAGCACATATCTGTCACTCCTTCACAACAAATTTGGCAGATCCTAACAAGTGAGATAAGATCATGCGGCTTCTGCCTTCTGAGTGTACTTGATAGTGTAACCACAGGCAGCGATGGTATCAGGGCTTGAAGTGTGGAAGACTATTTTTTGGCAGAGTTTTAGCAGATATGCACTGATCTAACGAGGCATGTCCTGTCTTTCTTAGTTTCACACACCTGCTTACCAACTTTATTTTTTTGAACTCCCTTAGTTTATTAAATGATAACACATGCTTACATTCACACTACCAAACATTTCCTTATGTGAGCACACACCGAAATGCACATACACACAAAATAATTTGCCAGAGAACTGGCTGATTACAGTGTGCTGGATGAGGCAGAGGTAGTAGTTGCCGGTCTTTGTCTTGCTTTGAGGTAGCAGCTTCACTGAATTTGTGGGTGGGCTTGTCAGATTGTCATGCTTGGCACATGGTAATTTTGGGTTGAGTGTGTGGTTAGTATTGGGGTAAGGATATAACTTATGGCTGGTGATGGTTTGACGAGGCGGAAGTCAGCCGCAGCTTTGTCCCTGTCGCACCGTCTACTGTAGATTAGACAGCTCAGAGGTTTCCTTCTCTTGTCAGTCAGGCTTTTATTCAGCCTTCCTGTTTCATATTTGGTCGTGGTTCTTTGGCTGATGGGGGTCAATAAAAAGGAAGGAGAATAAATGATAGAAGGTACTAAGGGGACAGGGAATCAGACAGGGGGAACAGGACAGGGCAGGAACTGGAGAGAGGCAGTGTTTGAAGTTAAACAAAACTGGTCCATATCCTGAGGAAATGACTGCTGCCAAAGACAGGGATAAAGACGGGACTGTTCCTTGTGGTCATGATTGCATGTGTTATGTATGTGTGTGTTTGTGTCTTCTCATGTATTAGAGTGTTTCTGTTTGATAATACCACCATCCCTCGGAAGAAACCCTATATTTCAGTGTGCAGCCGTGGCTTATTTTCACTTCTACTGCTTCCCTTCAAAGCCTCGTTGTGGCCTCAGCTTAGGCCTCCTCTCAGCACTAGGAGTAATAAATTAAATGCTCTGAAGGTCCGCATCGACTCCTTTTTCTGCTCTGAACGCTAAGGGGTGTTTTTCTTTTTCTTAGGTCCATATATATGGAACTGATTGGGTGCTAACAAGAAGGACTTAATATATTTCAGATAACACTGCTGTGCCTCAGTACCAGTGTCCACATTTCCAAGAGTATTTTAGGCTGAGCCATTTGTCATTTCTTTGGTTGTAGGCCAGAATAAGGTTAGGAGTAATGTATGGGAAGGGAGTTGGATTAGTCACCTAGAGTGAGGTGTGGACTCACTGGAGAATTAATGAATGGCTAATGTTCAAGAGTATCCTCACAAGTACAAGCAGAAACATGAATGTGTTGTGTATGCAAGGTAGATTGAGGTCGGGAAGTTCAAGTTTTTCTTGTGGTGTGCACCTTAAGATGGATTTGCTCAAATCTAAATACATGCTTGTGGTTTTAGGTTTGTTTATATGTGAATGTGTGTATACAAATACTTTTGCCTAGACAGTAAGTGTATGCAGTGGTATTAACTCTGCAGTAGGATTACTGCAGGTTCCCTGACAAAACCTCACCCAGTGTAGGTGCTCGGGGCACAACAAACTCAGAGATTACACATTTGTGGAAGTGCGGTTGAAGGGTATGTGTGTCCTCCCACCTCAGTCTGCAATCGTCTAGACTCTTTAACAACCCTGCTGTGGAACGAATAATCAACACAGCTGATGAAGCGGTGAAAATAAAGAAGATGAGCAAGGTTGGAGATCATGCGCAGAATTACAGAAGAGATTACAACAAAGATTCAGAGACAGCTGCAAAATGACCCATGAGACAGATCTATTTTGATGATTTTCAATCTTTGTGTAAATATTTAAATAAAGGTGTGAATATGATGCAACCGGTAAAGACATTTACCGTTGAGTTATAAGGCTTTGTAATCTGCTGTGGATATTCACTGTTCACTGAATATTGTCAACAGTCTTTTGCTAGTCAGTAGTAACTGTGCGTTCAACTGTTCTGAAAAATGCTTAGTTTTCTGTTTAATACTTCATGCAGTCTTTGGGGGGACTTAATTCTAGGACCATATGCCTGGCAGGCTGATTCAGAGAAATATGATTTCCCAGAATCATATCTGATAGCTGAATAACTATCTGCTGAAAGCAAAAAATATTAGGGTGCCGTTGAGGGGTACAATTTTTGAATCCTGCCCTGTGTCATTAACTGTGTGCTAGCCCTCTCTCCCTCCCACTCTCTTTCTCTCCTTCTCTCTCTCTCTTTCTCTCTCTGTGCTTTCCTGTCTCGTACCTGCGTAAAATCCAAAATCCAACCTGTGTTCAATCCATGTTGCTCATTCACAGAAAAGTATCTGGTGTAATTAATTTCTTGGTCGGCATGTTTGTGGAGCACATATTTTTGGGCGTAGACATTTCCTTTGGCAACAGACGGCTATAATGTTTTTTTTCTTTCTTTTGGTGTGTCCTTTTTTTCAAAAGATACATTTTTATTTTCATGTGCCCTCTGAGATTCTTCCATTTTTATGTTTGGCAAACAGACAGGATTTCTGTCTGAATCAGCAGTTCAGAGCCATAAAGAAGGCATATGTATGTGTATGTACGTATATATATATATATATATATATATATATATATAGTCTAGTCTAGTCTCTTGGGTGCGTTGGGTGCCTCATTATGTCTTAGGGTAATGGTTAGTGCACAGATGGAAAGTGACATTGAGGGACTGACCGGTGGCAAACAGACAACACCAGCATTTTTGTTCTTTTCTGTGCTTGGCAGGAGACATAGTACACTCTGGCTTATTTTTGTGTTTATGCTTATGGCTATGTGGGCTGTGTGTTTGTGTCTGGATAGCAGCAGGGACCCAGAGGCTTGAGCATAATAGAGAGGTTAATCAAAGTATAACCAGAAAAAGTCAACGTCTATGAACTTCTGTATGATTCTCAAAAAAACGTGTATAGAAGACTACTAAACTTGTGTTTGTGGTCCTGGAAGACATTTTAGCTGCCATCTGAAAGACTTCTGAGTCACTAGTAGGCTGATTCATGCATATAAGCTGTTGTTTGGCCTTTCATTCTTGTCTAGGGATTGGTAAGTAATCTGTATATGTCTTCAAGACTCATTGCATGAATGTCCTAACAACTGTTTATACATGGATATCGTGACACAGCAGTCACAGCACCATCATTGCGACCCATTTCCACAGGTTTGCTGCCATCAGGAGGGATCACTGGACCCAAATATTGGAAAAATCTGTTTACGCTTTCATGAGGTGGTTTTTCAGACCTGTCGATAATCCAGTTTGTCGCAAAAGTGTAATGGAAACAGTTTTTGCTTATTTCCACGTTTCTGGCAACGCTGCATGTGAAATAGCCTGTCAATCTAAAGCCATCAAAGTCTAGTTTACAACTGTTTTTTAGGCCACATTGATATGATGTAGTTGTATTCTAACTCTACTTAATCATTATGCATTATGGCATTTACGTCTGAGTAAGATAAGATAAGATAAGATATCCTTTATTTTCTCCCTCAGTGGGGAAACTTATTTTTGTTGTCAGCAGTAGACTTAGCACACACATGCAGGGGAGGTTGTAAAAAGACTGAAAAGTCAGAAATAAAAAATACATATAAAATATGAATAAACATATAAAATAATCATTTAAATGATGAAAATTAACAGGGGTAGCAGCAAATCTAATGTTGCTAATGTAAATATGGCTTACACTATAAACTAACATTAATATCGCTTGTTTGACAGACTCCTACTTACCCTTCCTGTGATCGAGAATATCTTCTTTTCATCAAGATGATACATTTTGGGATCATTAACCCATCCTGAGGTAAAATACCAGTATGGATTTAAATGCCTTGAGGGCTTCCCCCATTTAATGGAGAGGGTTTATGGATGAGGTAAATGTAAATATACGCAAATGTCAAATTTGGCAGTGTTTTACTAAACTTTATGGGCGTCAGCAGCTCGCTTGACAGCAAATATGGATCAAATCCTAATGTATCAATTTTCTTGGAGCACCAGTGCTTTTTGTCAGCAGTAAAATATGCTATTTTGGGGTGTAACATCATGCACTCTGAGGACACAAGGATACGCAACGGTCCTAAAGATGGCGCCCGCAACAATCACATGACTGATACCAATGAACAGCCTACTGTACCAATAAGAACTGAAGTACCCTTTTGGATAAGAGATGAAATGCCCCCCAAAAACAAGAAAAAAGTCCAGTTGCGTTTTGTTCAAGCTTTTCAGCTTTACCGTGATGTGGATAACTGACAATCTACACCAACATACAGTGTTATTTTGCTTTATTTTATTTGGGCTGATCCCCTTAAATTTATCAAGACCTCTAAAAGGGGAAATGTGTGTTATGAGGTGTGTGTGCACATTCATTATGCATTGTTCATTTTAATGTAAATTTACTAAATTCAACTCATTTTGAATTTTTATCGATACGAGACAAGGAAGTGTCATGGGCAAATTAACAGTGTTGGGGAAAGTAAAAACATGAAAAACATTTAACAATCCCCTGCTGAAATTGTTTATACTTCCCTTGTTTTTTTTTGCTCTGTACAGTTATGACAAAGACGTGGAAACACACATTGGTGTGAGAGTGTATAGGAATGCAAGGACATCAAACTGTCTAAATTGAGGGTGTTGTGAGATGAAAGTGTAAAGTTTTCCAGAGAGAGTATCAGAACAAATTGAACATGGCATGAATGGGCCATGCATCTGATTCTATGGGTCCACATGGGGTACTAATACAACTGAAAGGTCATGGCTAGGCCTGCAGCTGATGGAAAAGCTGCAGGCCATTAAAATCTTGCAATTCTCCAGACAGTGGTGAGTCACTGGTGGTTGATTTGAAGGTTGATAGTAACCATCCCGCGTGAGTCAAACATATTTGTTTTGTTTGGCAGAGAATGTAATTAACAAACTGAACCCTTGGCTAAGAATGTGCATTTTGTGGTAGTTTACACTTTTTTGATATGCTCTTTTGTTCTGTTTTGTGTGCTTCAAAATTGCTTATGGTGATGACAAGTGGACATTTGTTTTTCATACTGCGATTGACTGAGAAAGGCACTGACTTTTCAGGTTATACTTTCTGCTGTGGATGAGCAAAAACTGGCAGGTCAGACCAGGACATCTGGTGTGGTTGTTTACTTACACATAGAGGAAGTGACGAAACTACTTTCTTTCATCTGTTGGCTTTACTAGTTTATTTGTTCACTCAATACTTTAATCCCACCCTGCCGTCCCTTTCTTTGTACCACTGCTCTTTGTTGGATGTTTTTTCCTAAATGTAAGGCATGCACTGAATCAATATAAAGACTGTCTTTTGAACTAATACAACACGGAGCGTATTTTCTTTTAATGAATCGTTTAGATGTTTCAAAGGCTATACTGTATCTTACAGAACGAATAAACAAAAGACCTATGACCACTTTCCCAGCTTAAGAGTCTAATGCACTATTGTAGTGAACTTGTGATTTATCAAGTGAATCAGGGCCATAAAACATTAGGACACACCAACCATCCACCGTAGACATATATTGCCCCAAAACGGCTCCTCCTTAGAACACATGGAAAGACGTAGGAAAAATATGAGAAAGAGAAGAAAAGCAAATATCACTACTTAATTTAAGTGCGGCTGACTGACATGCAGTATGAATGTCACAAGTTCACCAGGAGGTCGCAAGCCAGTAATGTTAGCACCCCTATTTTTAAGGTCCTGATATACTCTGAAACAGATACAGATGTGGACACACATGCGTTTCTGTTTATACTTTGGTGTGTGTCTGCATAGTGCAGTCATAAATTCTTGGCTGCACATGGACATCTGAGCAGACCCCGGCTAACATGAGGAGATGATAAATTCTAGTTTCATTTTAGCTTTGCCCTTACTTTGAGTCATTATTTTAGATTATTCTAAATTAAGGAGAGCTCTTCTTATTTATTTTTTATTATTATATAGATATGTTATGCGTATTAGACAAATTGGATGCAGTTTCTATTGAAACCTTTATGATCCCAGGTTGGTGAGATGGTCGAATGATCGGCACTTACATGTGGGATGAATATGGTTTAAGAATAATGAGTCAACTTTTTATTTTAGGAAAACAAATGGACATGGTCTGTGTCTAATAAAAAGGCTGAGACAAAGTACAGACTGCACAATCTTAGATGTTGTCAGATTGTTGATTGTAAGCACTACACAACACGATTGTCTTGATCAGGTTTTAAAGTGGAGGGAGGCAGTATAAAAAATATTTTTGACTCATCTGTCTGCTTTTTTTTTCTTTTTCCCAAGCAGTTGCTGCTAACATGTTAGTATAATGCAGACAAGGCTTTCTCAAAACTTCTGTGTTATCACAAAATAATACAAGTAGCTCCTCATGGATAACCCCCCTTTGTTTACTTTGTTGTTGAAGAAAAACTGGCAGTTTCTCGTGAGTTCATTCTCATGTTTCTCATGATGTTGCATGCTGGAAACATCAAAGAGGCATGAATGTTCTTGCCAAAGTTGAAGCAAATTTTGCTCAGTGACTCCAAACTGACTGTACCTAATTTGCCATGCTTTAAATTATGTTTGTTGTTTTCCTTGTCTGGGTTACCCCTTCTCATGTCGCCTCGTTCTATCTTTTGTACTCATAATAAATGTGGCTCTAGCCAATATGTCGCCAAAAAACTCCTCACTCTACCAATTACTCCAAAATATGGAGCTTGTTAGATATTTGGAGTCCGCTGTGAGTCTACAAACCTCACAAATGGTGACTTTGAAGCTTCACAAAAACTGCAGTAAGTGATGGCCACCAATGGAACACTGATTTGCCTTAAGGTTATTTGCCAGCAAAGAACAATATTTCTTTGTAATATGAACATATGGCTTAAAATATCAAAAAAAATGTGCAACAATAAACACTGGGAAATTCTCTGTTTGCAGGCCGTTCAGGTCAGATTGTAAGGAACTAAAAAGAATAATAATAACGGTTGGGTTATGTCAATGTGTAGTTATTTATTTATTTATTTTTACAAAAGGGGAAATAAATTGCCTACTATTTTGACAAGTAAAAGCACAAATCATATTTCCTACACGAGTAAAGTGTTTACTTTTTTTTAATCTATTCACTTTTTTTAATGTAAATCACCTTGAATTGCCTTGTTGCTGAAATGTGCTATACAGTACAAATAAACTTTCCGTGCCTTATTATTAGGTGGACATGTTAAGTGTTTATTGTAACAAGAACATGCGCTAATAAAACGCTTTTAAAAAAGTGCAGTAGGGTTAAAATGCAGAGTTTCATAGTGTGAAACACTGACTTTTTTCTTTATTCCTTTTTTTAAATATCACGGGTGGAACAACTCACATTATTAATGACTCTGATGCATTATTGTTTTCCAGTTAGTCATGAGAGTGAGCCAGCACCTGACTTAGATTAAGCCTTACCTTTATTAATGTATCACCTGTGATTCAGCCGAGACATGTCCAAAGGTTTCTGTCTGGGTTGGCACAATGCTTCTTATTGACGTGATGCGATGGGTGTCAAATTAACGCTCTTTTTGTATCGTCACTCAATGTTCTCCTTTGCAGGATAAAAATTCTTGATATTAATCCAGGTTAATTCTAGATTTATATCTAGATTTAGGATAAACGTAATATAAAATCGAGCCCCAGAAGGAAGATGGATGGGACTCTTATGAATAGTGTGATTACCTAAATCTTCTTACATCAGCTGAGTGGAAAAAGTGTGCAGCTGCTACACAGCACACTTTTTTTTATGTCTGGGGTCCTACTTTTCTGTGTTGAACCGTGACCTCTGACAGTCTCCCAGCTCCCACTTTGACTGTTTAGATTGAGTATAGCACTATTTGGCCTTCATAATGCATTTGCAACCCAGCAGGGCTTTCCCCTGCTGAAGTCATAGAGATGTGTTTACCTTCACACTCTAACATGTTGGGGTGGTCCCAGAACACACGGGTAATGGGCATAAATTGCAAGTTCCCAGCTGTCTGCATGTACTCAGATGCAAACAAAAAAATTGAAAGTACAGAGGTGGAATATCAAACGCATGTTAAATACTGTGCATGTACTTTGCACATGGACCTTAGGTATGTGATACAATATGTGGTGCAGATGTTGAAGGTCCCCTTTCGATCATGTACAAAACCATTTCTTATGTCTCACTGTGTGTGAGTGTTTGGATAGTATTTCTGAGAATGTGTTTGGGTCTACTTCAAAGAATAAATCACACTGTTTTATGTTTCACTCATGTTATACTTGTGGTTTGCTCTTCTTACAAGATAGATACTTTTTTTACATGATTAAGCCATGCAATATATCATTTTGTGATTTATACTTACACCTTATTGCTTATTAATTCTTTCTTTGCATTTGATTGAAGTTGCAAACATCGTTTAAGTGGGATAAAATGAGAAAGTAGTTATTTTTTTAAACATATGCTCAAGTTTTTTTTGTTCGAATAGACATTTTTTTAAAAGCGAATAAACATTAATCCATTCTGTGCTCACTGTGTACAGGATTACTTGTTGAATGAATGAATGGATGGATGGATGGTCTGGATTGATGCAGGGTTTTTTTCCCCAGGAGATGAATACTGTGGGGTTTCTTTACTCATGAGGAGTCAGTTGCCTCATTTTAAAATTGAATTGAATTGAATTAATTTACAAATTAGACTAAGATTCTGTGTATCTGTATGTGCTTGTATGACTTGAATTTGTCTAAATCTACATTATTACACCTACACCTTTTTTGAATGTTTGGTTAAAACCTGCATTGGTGGTTGATCGACCCTTAAGTAAGTTAAGCAGGGATGATGTAGTTTTGTGAGTCGTGACAGTGAATATGCTGTTGGCCCACACTCATGCAGCAATCACTGAGTGAAAAATAAAACAATACTGCTGGTTGCTGAGCTCACCTAAAACCAGCAATGAAATGTGAATTCTATTATGTGTATAAATATACACATACTTACTGTACAGTCATGTATACTGCGTTTCCAGAGACACAATTCAATCCATTACTCATGCACCCCCCCCCCCCCGCACCCCTTCAAACTGCCTTTGTTCTTTTGGTCTTTTTCTTGCATTTGCTTTAACTTTGTTCAGGTTGATGCCACATGTGCACTGGCGAAGCTTTAAACCTTTGCAGGATTAAGCGTGTCTGGCTGGATTCATCTGAAAACACGGCATGGTGCTGCCGGGGCATCTGACTGGTTCTGCTGTTATTTCAAAAGCTGTTTTTCCATCCAAAATGTTTGTATTATTATCATAATTATTGTTGATGTTGTTGTTATTGTATTATTATTGTCATTATTAATTATTATAATGGTAATATGATTATAATGACTCACTTTAGCACCTATTGGACATTTTTGAACTACATGTTAAAGACACACTCTCCAATACCATCAGTAAAACTCTAAATAGAAAAAAAAAATATATTGGAAAAAATTCAAAACTTTCCGTCCCTTCATCAAAAGCAGTGCCCAGACACATTGAAAATACTTTGTGTAGGTTTGTCCTTTCATTTGTCACCTGTTTGGGAGAATTAACAGCATTCCTCACACTCTTCTGGGCAGAAATCTCCAGGTTTGTTCCTTCAGTCTGCTGGAGCATCTCTCCTAGTTTGAAGGCCACAGCCACAGTCAATTGTGTTTTCATTTTTTCCCATCTTTTCAGCTTCCTCTTGGAAGAGGCACACTTGGATTGGCACACTTTCCTGTACACTATATAGCTACCTGTTTATGCCTGTCCATGTTTGTCTTCCCTACCTCCTACAGTTTAAAGTTATGTGCTTAATTATCTCAAAGGCATCTTCATCCTGTAACTAGGATCCAATCGTATACTGCTCTGTGCTTAGGGCCCGTTCTTTTGCTGCTATAATGCTATATTGCATTTGTGCTATCCTTCAGGCCATCCATCCTTTCCTCACCACTGGCAGTACTTGTCAAGATCAGCCAATCCTTCAATCTGCCGGTACAGTTGTACAGTTGCCTTGCAGTCACTTTTAGTTCCATGATGGTTCCTCATCTTTCATCCTTTGCTCGTTAGGTTTATGCTGCCTGTGTCGTTCACTCAGCAATTCAGCATTCAGTGCCATCGTCCAGATACATTTCTAGATCTTTTTGTTTTTTACTGAGTGGTTGCTTTGACCGTCTTTAGACCCTAGCCTCCTTCCTTACAACTAATGTACACTATTATGATGCTGTTAAGCTTTCTTGTCTTGACACTAAGTAGTTTTATATGAAATATCAATGCTTTAATTTCAGCATTCAGTTGTCATAGTTGACTATATTGACTAATTATTGCAGTCCTGCTTGACATCAGTAACTTCCAGCTCTTCTTTTGACCAGGTTATTCCACCAGCAGCGTAAAATCTGATTACAGGGCACATGTGTTGGTGGTCTAGACTTTGTTCTCAGGCCCTGTGACTCAGGAGCTACAGCAGTCGTCTGCAACTTAGTTTGTTGTTGTAATCCTGAGCTCGTAGTCCATTGTTGAAACACCCATGGTTATGACACCGAACTCCACATGTGTGATTGTGCATATGATAGAAAAAAACACATGTAGACTCAATAGAAAATAGATGTCGAAAGACTAATAGCATGTGCGTGTCTGTGTGGATGCTTCCTGAGAAATGTTGTTCACTTCAAGCATTTCTGTTTAATTTTTTCCAGGAGCTGGAAGAAAGCTTGCGGCGGTTAACCTCTCAAAGTTTTTTCAGAGAATAAACACTAAACATTTTGAAAAAGTAAATAAAACTGCTATAAAATTGTAACAGATGAAGTTTTTTATATATATATATCCAATTGAAAGTACAAAGCTACTCTGATATCAAAGGAAATCACAGAGAAAAACCAAAGTATAGAGTTCACTGACTAACCTCAGAAATGCCCAGATTCCTTCTCAATGACCACAGAATGACATTTTACAAACCAGATTTGCCATTTATTCTTTTGTTGTTTATAGGTGGTATTTTGTGTTTGATAATGGTTGGTTACATATAATTCTAGCGATGCAAAGTGCAAGACAGACAGTACCTAGTGTTTTATTTGTTTGTAGCAGCTAGCATGACTGTATAACATGCAATAGTGGACCATGCGTATAACATGGTATTCTATGCATATTTTATTTTGCCTGCATTTAGTAAAGACATTCCCCTTTGTTTGGTGTAAAATTTTCTCCCAAGTTTTTGTCTGCATCTTTTCTGTATACCTCTCCCACACGTTAACGCCCATCCCTGACCACAGCCAATAGGGGATAATGCATGGTTGACGCTTTGCCCTTTACTGTGAGATCTTGTTTTTCTCTGCTGACAACCACACTCGCAGGAAAAGACAACAGTCTTCCAAATGACACGCTTGTAGACTTCCGATTACAGCCCTGTCACTTTCGCTACCAATGTCTAAACACATGATGGAGAGACAGACAGAAAGAGAGACAGCGGGAGCAATGTGCTGGGGTGCGTGGGCTGTTCTTTTTTATTTTGCCTTTGAACGCAATGCCATTGGTTAGGAGGGCGAACACATGATGCCTCAATTTAAGCTGTCTTGAAACCGAATGCTTCCAATCAAGTCTGAGTGATTACAAAACTCTGAAACAAATAATTAAAATTTAGTGAAATGTCATCAAAATCTCTTTCTTTATTTTTTCTTATTTTCCTGTAAAATCGGTTACAGACACACCTCAATATTTACAATATTTTGACCTCAGCTCCATTTGAGTGTTGTATCTGCACAAATGATTACGACATTAGTTTCATTCATCCTCACCATCTTGTGCTGTGGCCTGTGAAACGACAGTCCCAGCTCTGGCTTTGTCTTGGCCTCCTGACCAAAAGTGTGATAATTTTAGAGTCAAGTCTCTCACATGGTCTGGAACGAGGACGGCATTTGGAAATAAACTTGGAATTTAGCTTAATTGCAGTTTACAGATTTAGGAGGGGCAGAGTTCTCTTCTTTATTTTCTTGCATAAATAGAGAGTGACTGGAGGCCAAAGACATGAGGTTTGAAAGCCACAAAAAGAGGTTAAAGAACGTCAGAGGCATTGTGGACACTTCTGAGCAAGGGTGCTCAGCTCTTTTTAAGGCTTATACATGTTATCTGTTGTGGGAGCATTCTCCAAACTCATCAAAGCCATCATATTTGATATTACACCCATCCCTATTAGGTCTCTGCATCAAGTTTCTAGCCGTTTTATGCGCAGCAATTACGAAATATATGATTGATGATCTTTTAACATCAAGTTGATCATCCTTTGACATCATTAGACTTGGATAATCTTTCTCCACATACTGTTTTATTCCAAATAGCCTTTACCGCAGCAGTATTATAGAAAAGTCTTTCTTATCATTCTGTTTATTTCATTTAACTGAAAATTACTCCCTTTTTCTGATAACTTTACCATTGCTCAATATGAGTATGTCGGACTGAAGAAGTCTTCTTATATAAGTATTTGTTGCTTAACCAGAACAAAATACTTTTTTTTCACCATTGTTAAGACATTAAGGTGTATTTTATAATTTGTTGTATTGCATTGTAGCATTACATTAGAGTATGACATTAGAATACAATGATTATTGCATACTTTAGACCATCATATAGTATTGTATCAAATATATTTGTTTGTTTATATGTTTGATTAAACACTAATGAACATAATAGATTACACCAGTCAGCCACAGAATGAAACACAGCTCACATGAGATGAAAAACTGTGATCATCTTGATCCACTGCTGTGTTATAATGGGAAACCATGGCATTAAGCACTCACCCTAACTCAGTTCAACATTGTTGCAGGCCAAGCCCATTACTCTGTAGCACTCCTTAGTGGCAGATGCTTCCTTCAAATACTGCTCAGAAACAGCTCAAGCAATACATCCAAGAACCATAAGTGTTCACATGGCTTCAGTATTTCCCAGATCACATCAAATCAATATTTGGTAAATGGTAAATGACTTACATTTATATAGCGCTTTGCAGCTGTACTCCTACAGCCCCAAAGCGCTTTACACTGTAGACGTTCACCCACATACGCACACATTCACACATATTCACAGGATGGACATGCCTGATTGGGGAAGGCCCCAACAAAACCCGAAGCATCTGTTGCCAACATTTCAAGACATCTCAATGAGTCCTGTGATCAAGGCCAGATTGATCAAATCTGTTTGAATGAACTTCAGGCAGATCTGAACTGCATCAGACAGAAGCTTTTAATGTTGTACACGATCGGTCTGTTAAACAGGTTAAGTGTGGTGCAGTTTTCCAATGTTGCAAATGCCCATGGAATTCTGGCCAAGACTGAACTAGGAAATAAAGATATTTTACTGATGTTCTTTTGGTGGGCCATATAAGACATGACATAAACCGCATGAGCTAGCGTCTTCCTTTCTTCACTGTGAATGCCCGGACCTCCCTTACAGCTGAGCTTGCCTGTAGGGATTAACTCAATTGTGTCAAATTATTGCAAACCTTTACAGATGGAAGCACATCTGTACACTTACTTGTGCATCAGCATGTATGCACACAGTGCATGTGGAAAGCAATAATCCTGCAGCTGAGATAAAAGCTATGTTCTCAAGACAAATAACGAGAGGCATGGGTATCCCCTGCTAGACAGTAAGAAATCCGTATATCCACACCACTTAAAATCCATCACTGCCTTATAGTCATGGAAAAAGTCACTTCAAAGAATAAGAAGATCGAACTCAACAACACAGACCTAAATGTGGGACATATATCAGTGGAGAATATGTGCACAAAGACAGGTCTCTGGGTGACGAAGTGGGAAGTACTGTATATAAGAATGAGACCATAAATCTAAAGACAGGATGAACATGTACACTGTGAAATAATCCCAAAGGATAACTGTAAAACAGTGTGTGCTTTGAGAGTGACTGTAGTCAGGGAGGTCATGCTAAGGAACACGGTTACTATGGTTATATCATAACTATGGTTAATGTGGGCAGGGGGGACTATTGATATCTACAAATCATTGGAAGGGGTTTAGAAGATTTATTTGCTCTTTGATGGAGGGTTGCTCTGTGAATTGGAAGATCATTAGTTCGAATTCCATCCGCTCAGTGTGTGGAAGTGTCCTTGACAAAGACATAAAGAGATAGCCCCCAATGTGCTCTTTGGTATATGAATACACAGACAAAAATGGAACACATACATATATATATATCCAACACAGAGGCAAACCCTGACAGCAAGCCAATTAAAGAACGTATTCTAATTATTTCAGATTATTCACTAATGCAGGAAAAGAAAAATACACCTCATTTTCTTTTTATCATTCAAGTCTTAAAAGCACACATAAAGTCTTATCCCGGTTTTTTCCCCATTTTATCACCCAGTGCTCCTACCTAAGCTACAGTCCTGGGCATTACCATCCTCTACCAACCCCGGGAGGCCCTGCACTGAGCTCAGGTCTCCTCCTTAACCTGAGGAGTGAGCAGGCCGCATCTTTTCACCAGACAGGGTGGGATTTCTCCGGCCGGAATAACGTGATCCTTCCACGCGCTACATCCGGATCCTCTCCACCCTATCTGGCGCCCGGGTTGGCCAGAGCGGGCATGTATAGCCCAGGACTGTTGCATGTTTTTGTGAGTGTAGCTCACATTAACTACCCAAGGGAACACGGGGAGAACATGCAAACTCCACACAGAAAGATCCTTTCGCCAACCCCACCCAGGGTGTGGGCACTGAAGTCATGGGGGAACTAACACGCACTTCAGCGCCCACAGCATCCCCCGTGGGAATCAAACCCAGGACCGTCTTGCTGTGAGACGGCTGCACTACCAGCTGCGCCACCGTGCCCCCTAAAGTCTTAAGATCAAAAACAAATTCCCAAATTTGAGGACAGCTAACGGGCAATCAAATTGTTTCACACATACTGCCAAACTTTATGTGACACATTACGGTACTTCACTAATGTGCCATATAAGGGTCAGTAGTAAACCAGTCGGGTTGGTAGTAAACTAATCTGAGTGCTCTATGTATTACAGTGTAATAAGTACCTTTGTACACATATCACACACATCATTTAACAAAAGATGGGAAATTAATGACTAACTGTTAAATTTGAATGGACATCTTATAGTGCATTGTTCCTTTCTCACTTTCAAGCTCAGTCTCTCAGCATTCTCTGAAGGTCTCTCCTCTGTTTGTCCTGATGCAGTGGACACATACTCTAGATGTGACTCCACAAAGTGAATCTACTACCAATCACATACAACTCCGGCATCAACATCCTATCTGAAACTCCATCATTGAGTATTTAATCATCATGTCTAAAATGAGCCCCACAAATCTACAGTGAATGTACTATCTGCAACTATACTGTCAGTCAGTATGGTTACATGCAGTGGTGTAAAGTAACGAAGTACAAGTACTTCGTTATTGTACTTAAGTAAGATTTTTGAGAATTTGTACTTTCATTGATACTTTCATTTTTCTGTACTTTTACTTCGTTACATTTTCAAGGAAAAAATCGTACTTTTAATCCGCTACATTTAAAATTGGACACGTCGTAAAGGCTGAATTATGCTTCTGCGTCAAAATGGCGCTGTGTCTACGGCGTGTGGTTTGGATCGACGCAGAGGACACGCCGTCACCTGCGCCGTCTCTGACGTGCACCTCCTGAAAATTGTAACTACGCGTCAAGGAGACGCCGTCCACACGCAGACCGAGAGGGCTGTGATTGGTTCGTTTGAAAGCGAATCATTTCCGGTTTCCGGTTTGAATCAGTAGTGAACTTCCAGGGCTCTTTTCTTCGTTTATGTGTGATTTTTTTTGTTTTTGTTTTTTGCACAATAGTTGTCCTTATTTCTTTGATTTACTGTGACCGGAAAAAGTTGGATAAACCATTCAGAAAAAGATCGCTAACTAGTGGCCGCGGGGGGTACTGCACCGCGACCAAATGGAGAGACGGAGAAGTCTGAAGGGTTCAGCACGGTGTCACGGCTGCGGCGTGTGCTCTGCGTTGGTGTGACGCAGAACCATAACTGAGCCTTTACTCGCTACAAATTAAAGAACAGCACAGCGGGGGCTGATTTATGGTTCCGCGTTACACCGGCGCAGAGTTACGGCGTAGGGTACGCGGCGACGCACACCCTACGCCGTAGCCTATGGCGTAGGCGTAGGTGTAATGCGGAACCATAAATCAGCCTTGAGCGGCAGCCGACGCGTGTCCATGCGCACCATTCTTTGATTAAGGTGGTTTTGGCATTTAAAAGTTCAAAAGTCTCATCCTTTATCAGCTGGGGTTGCTTAATGTTGTCACTGCATACTACAGGCTGGGGGTGGACCTGTCAGCGGGGCCAATGGGGTACAGCAGCAGTGATGAGCAAAGGGAGAAATTAAAATGGGGTAATGGAAACAAACGCTAAAGGGGTCAGAATAATATCACCATTATTTAGAGTTGTAAGCAAATTCTTGGATTCTTCATTTCTTTGCAATCCTTTTGAAAATAATTTTGTACTTTGAATTTTGTACTTTGTACTTTGTACTTTTTTACTTTTGTACTTAAGTACATTTTACACCATGTACTTTTGGTACTTTATTATATTTAAGTTGAGGTACTTTTATACTTTTACTTAAGTAATGTTCTTAATGGGTACTTTTTACTTTTACTTAAGTAATTTTCAAGCAGAAAATTTGTACTTTTACTTAAGTACAATATTTTTGTACTTTTTCCACCTCTGGTTACATGCACATCTAAATTGAGCTATTGGCAACAATCGAGCAATGGATTTAACTGGAGTTTCTGAGAAATCCGGGAAGAGAATCAAATTATTGAATGAGGTGCGTTTGAGTCCGCGAAGCTAGGTCAATAGCTCAGCAAACCTTGATTTGCATATACATGCCGAAATAGTTCGATTTATAACCACATTATCTGGTTCTAATAGCTCGACTTCAGGAACTCCAGTTCGGTTTGACTACAGCCAAACTGCGGTGTATACATGGCTTTTAAAACATCAGTCGGACTCGGGCAATAATTCGACTTTCTCTTAATGCCCCTTTTCAACCAAACCAGTTCCAGGGCTGGTTCTGGGCCAGTGTTTAATTTGGAACCGGGCTTTTTGTTTCCACTGAAAAAGAACTGGCGGAAAAAAAACGTTCCAAGGTAGCACAAACTCTTTGCTGGACTACAGGAAAGAACCGCCTACGTACAGGTAAGCGGAGGGGGGTGGAGTTGTTAAGACCAACAGCAAAGCAACACTGAGAGAGGGCGCCATTTTCAAATTAGCAACAAATTGATATTGATGCAGCAAAGCAGCAGTGGTCTGATGAGGAGATGACCTGTCTTTTAGCAGTATGGTCCACAGAGGACGTCCAGGCGAAACTGGAGGGTGCTAGCAGACCAAGCCCATATTAGCCTGATTTTCGCACCAATGCAAATGCAGCGACGTAACTGACGTAATCAGCGACGTAACTGACGTTATCAGCGACGTAACTGACGTAATCAGCGACGTAACTGACGTTATCAGCGACGTAACTGACGTTATCAGTGACGTAACTGACGTTATCAGCGACGTAACTGACGTTATCAGCGACGTAACTGACGTTATCAGCGACGTAACTGACGTTATCAGCGACGTAACTGACGTTATCAGCGACGTAACTGACGTTATCAGCGACGTAACTGACGTTATCAGCGACGTAACTGACGTTATCAGTGACGTAACTGACGTTATCAGTGACGTAACTGACGTTATCAGCGACGTAACTGACGTTATCAGTGACGTAACTGACGTTATCAGTGACGTAACTGACGTTATCAGCGACGTAACTGACGTAATCAGCGACGTAACTGACGTTATCAGTGACGTAACTGACGTTATCAGTGACGTAACTGACGTTATCAGTTACGTAACTGACGTTATCAGCGACGTAACTGACGTTATCAGCGACGTAACTGACGGTATCAGCGACGTAACTGACGTTATCAGCGACGTAACTGACGTTATCAGCTACGTAACTGACGTTATCAGCGACGTAACTGACGTTATCAGCTACGTAACTGACGTTATTAGTGACGTAACTGACGTTATTAGTGACGTAACTGACGTAATCAGCGACGTAACTGACGTTATCAGCGACGTAACTGACGTTATCAGCGACGTAACTGACGTTATTAGTGACGTAACTGACGTTATTAGTGACGTAACTGACGTAATCAGCGACGTAACTGACGTTATCAGCGACGTAACTGACGTTATTAGTGACGTAACTGACGTTATTAGTGACGTAACTGACGTTATCAGAGACGTAACTGACGTTATCAGTGACGTAACTGACGTTATCAGTGACGTAACTGATGTTATCAGTGACGTAACTGACGTTATCAGTGACGTAACTGACGTTATCAGTGACGTAACTGACGTTATCAGTGACGTAACTGACGTTATTAGTGACGTAACTGACGTTATCAGAGACGTAACTGACGTTATCAGTGACGTAACTGACGTTATCAGTGACGTAACTGATGTTATCAGTGACGTAATGAGGTGGCTCCCCTTAGCACCCCGAGCTATGGAAGAGCAAACCGGTTCTCAGCGAGTTGTGAACAAGCACCAGCACTGGCTTCGAACCAGCTCTGGTACCGGTTTGGTGGAAAAGGGTATTAGTGCATGTAAACGTACTGAGTGTGGTTGGCTGTCAGTCCACTCCTTTATCTGTACTAGCTAATGTTAATGAGATGGCACTTGTTAGTGGAGTCTGTTTAGCTTGTCGGTGTGAATCCTTGGATAACGCCTCATGGAAGAATTGGTGTGAGCGGTTTGGTCTTCCTGTTCATTGCACCTCTCCTCATGTTGGGAGAGTGACAGATGAGAGTGAGTTAACGGGTCACGGGGCGTGCAGACCTGAGGCAGAGAATCCAGTTTCAGGACCAGACATGCACGCTGACACCCTGTAAGTGACAGACACAGGGTTTGCTTGTGTAAAGAGGGTGTGGATCTCTAAAACAGTTCATACACCAGAGCACATAAGAATTCATGTCTATTTAATCAGTTTCATTCTCGTTTTTCTAAACTTTGGTACAGACATTAGCACATTGAATTACATTTGTTTTTAAGAAATGCAGCATGACTTTTATTCATCCTTTTTTTTAAATATAACTGTTGTTTCAAATGTTCATCGTTTGAATCACAACATTCCTTACCAAAATGTAGGCCTTTCTTAAAATAATCCAATGAAGTGAAGTCTTTCAGCATACATCCTCAAGTTATTAAGAACTTTCACTTCTGCTTTTTTGACATTCGATTGATGTGCTGAAAAGCACATGCATCATGAGGATTTCCAGGTAAAAGTTTCCTGACTGAAAGTATGTGAATTACTTTAAATCTTTCAGGGAAACCATATATCTTTTTTCATGGTATTTATAATAATTACAACCCAGGTGCGGATTGACTGAAGACTGATTGAACTTGAAGATGAACCCGCTAAATCCTACCCCCTTGCCCTAACTGTAGATCTAACAATATTCAAAAGATATCCCCTGCTTTGTTCAGAGCAGAAGGTTAAGTCATGTACAATTTTACTCCAAGGGTTAACCTAAAGCTATAAACTTAAACAGGTAAATTATATGCCTACAAAATTACAGTCTTTATGCAGCTTTGATTTTATGAACTGCAAGATGACCACAGTGAGTAATACAACAATGAAAGCTGCATTCTAGTGTGCTGAATGTAGCTCTCGGTTCAAGTCTATTTGAGGAGGAATATAATGACTACCTAGACATGTCATTGACCTGGCGCCATTTTGTTTAGATATTTGAATAAATGTCATGAAACCTGCACCATATAAAGCTGAGACACTCAATTAAAGGCCCAAAGTCACAGTGGTCCGTGCAAGATAGTACATTCAAAATAGTTTAACTTCACTTCACATACCATTATTAGTTTATTCATTTATCTATTTTAATACTGACCTCTTAAAAAAACATTGAAGCTGAATTTGAATGAATTTTACTTAATATTTTCTTATTTTATTAGCAAGAAAGTATATGATAAAGCAGTTAAAAGGCTTGCCGTATTTAGACACATAACATGCTATTAATCATTTTCTCACAGTAGTCTCCATAAACATTGTGTTAAACAGTAGATAGCAGGCAAGGGACAAGATTTTTGGTAAAAGGAATGCTCTGATTTTAGTTTGTAATCAAGTTTGAGCATAGAGTCCTGTTACAACCAAAAACGTAATAACGGCCAATAACGTAATAACTGCCAATAATGTGATAATTTTGGCCATTTCAAATGTAATAAAGCCAATATTGTAATAATGTGCCAATAATGTAATAAAAGTTTTGAGTCAATAATGTAATAACTTTTTGCCGATAATGTAATAATTTTGTAATAATTTTTTAATACCAGGCCAATAACGTAATAACCAGCCAATAATGTAATGCCTTATTACATTATCGGCAAAAAGTTATTACGTTATTGGCTCAAAAGTTTTATTACATTATTGGCACATTATTACACTATTGGCCTTATTACATTTGAAATGGCCAAAATTATTACGTTATTGGCAGTTATTACGTTATTGGCCGTTATTACGTTTTTGGTTGTAACAAGTCCCAAAATGATGAAACTAGTGGCTGATAATTATTTAGCTTTATAATATTTGTTTTTTTTTTATAAAGTATCTGAATTCAAACAATGACCTATACTCACCTTTAAGACTTATTGTACAGGATAACCATCACTCTAATCTATACCCACTTCTTTCTTTTTGGGGTCATTCCAGCTTTCTTTAGATGAAAGGCAGGAATACACTCAGGAAAGTTGTCAGTTGAACACAAACAACCACATCCGTTTACACTAACACACAGTTTAGAATGACTGGTGAACCTGACACCCCTTTTTTCGACTTTGAGAGGGAGCAAAAGTACCTGGAGAAAACCCAGGCAAGCACAGGGAGAAGATGGAAACTCCACACTGAAAGAGCCCTGCTGAGAATCAAGGAACCCTCTTGCTGTCAGGCAACAGTGCTAACCACCAAGCAGCTGCCATGTATTTTATATTATAAAATATGTGCAATTATATTATACAGTGGCAAAACAATGTAAACATATTATTTTATAGAATTTATTGAATAATGGTGTACATTATTGAACATAATTCTTTTTTCTTGATATTTAATTTGTAAAATGTTTACTTCCAATAACATCACCACTTAAACAATCTTTTATCCTTAATGAAATGAAGCAAAAACAGAAAAGAAAAATGAAAAATTATCTTCAATCACTTGAAGAACAGGACATCAACAACACCTTCAATCCCAAGCTGGAGTGAGTTGAGTTATAATCAGCTCATATTGCTTGCAGTGGGAGGCACGATTGTAGCTTGTTTGTACATATTTCAGATATCTACAATTAGACACACAGCTGCAAACACAATGCACAACTATATGTATTCATGCAGGCTCACACAGGACTTTCCACCCCTTTAGTGCAAATCAAACAATTGGAATTTGAGTATGAATATTTTTTACAGGAAAAGCCCATGAATTCTCTGGCAAAGTATTCACAAAGCAGTAATTTTACTCTGTCCTTCCTCACTGTTTTCCATCAAGCACTGCGGTAATGCAACAACCAACTTAAAGCTACACCTTGAGGTTGACCTTCTTTTTTTTTTTAAAGGAGCTTGAGGCCGGATTGAGGCAGGATTTATGAAAAAAATTCGTATACGTTTTAAGTTTTCTAGTAATAATGTCAGATGAAGCGTTCCAAACCAAAAAGAATGAGCCCTCTAGTGTATCTCTCCGTTGCCTTGAACAGGCTGTGTGCTGCAAAATGTGCTGCAATTCGGGCCCAAATTTCCCGCGCTGTCCTGCAGATGTGACGTCACATGATGCTGCATGTGCGTTCTCCCCGTTCTCCCGTGCCGGCTTCACTGTTGGCTGCAGTACCCCCGACGGCCGTCGTGGTGAAGGGTGGCGCTAGAGAGTCTCATTTCTTAAAAGGAGCCTCAAGCTCCTTTAAGTAATTTTTAGTGAAAGATGATAAACATTGCATAAAACATGAAAGAAAAAGTATCCTCTGGAAGATTTGTGGCATTTTCATGGTGCTCACATGGTTTTTATTATGTTTAATTGTGAAATGATATCCTCCTGCAATCTAATTAGCTTCAGGTTTGCTTCCTGTGTTATTTGGATATCTCTTTTCGACCTACGTATTTAGGTTAGTTTTGCTTCCTGTGTGTGCTTCCCACCTATTTTGTGTTTACCTGATTATTTCACTCCTGAGTTCTGTTAGTCATCACTGACCTATGGTCTTTTTATAACAGAACTAATCTGCTACGCTGCATTACCACAAATGTTGTCTTTGCACATCATATAGAGCTTCCCAACTTCTGTCATTGAAGACACTTTGTCAGTTGCTTTTAGCCTGTTCCTTGTCTGCCCATACATTGTCTTCTCTTACACTTATTTTCTGTGGATGACTCAAGCCTTGTTGAACAAACCTGCTTTTTGTATCTTACCTGGGTGTGTCATGCATCTTGAACCTGCACCCTTCCATACATCACAGGTCTTTAAAAGCTAAATAAACTCAATTCTACAGTGAGTCTGGAACTAATCTTCTAAGTTCAGGAGAAGAAAAAGCATGGTATTTTGCCTCTGACACAATATGTACAACATGTGTCAAAACACTCTAGCACATTAGGTGTTACGCTCCTCCACTCTATGGAAACCCAGTGATCTGTTGCTAGTCTTATTGGCTGACACCCAGCCTGATTTAAATTATGTGGACATTTTACCTGATCATCTGGTGTCATGTGACCATATGATCAGGCTGATGTCATTCCTCTTATGCATAACAGCTGAAACTTGAGAAGGAGTCACACAATCACCAAAATCAGTGCACGCATGGTCTGTTGTGGTTTCTGTCCAAAAATAAATACAAAATAACGGTTAACCCCCCCCAACCCCCCACAAAGAATGGCCCACATTACACAAATTGTGGACTCTGTTGCTCCACAGACTTTCTTCAGCTGAGAAAAAGTAGTGCCAAAGTAAATAGTTTATGCAGAAGTGCTGTGGTTCATTCAAACTGCTTTGAAATTTTTGAGGTTTGAGTTTTTTACATGGTTAAAGTGCTCTCCTTTGTTGTCCTTTTTCAATACAGCAATGAGCTCTCAATTAACAGAATTTTTCCCCGATTCTCCAAACTTTTACTGTCCGCTATTTACTGCATAGTATGACACTGTCTACTTCACACAGCCCCAGCTAAAAAATATAGATCCTTTTAAGTCCTGCAAAAGACCAGAGAAGAGGTTTCTTCAAATAAGTTGGGTTTATTTATTTATTTTAGCTCTGTTGTGATGGCTGTTGTAGTCCATAGTCCTGTGCCTTGAACTCGATGTCATTATGTAATCCCAGATGGTTCTCAGATGCTCTTGCTCATCTGTAACACGTTCACACCAGCATACACACGAGTTCTCACTAGCCGGCCAGCCTTTGATCTGTCTTCCTCTCTGGCCCTTCTCAAAGGCGTGAGCCTCCTCACCCATCCTGTCCATCCTGAATGCATTTTCTTAGGCTGAACGTCCTACAGGTCTGACGCAGAATGGAACGCTTATGATCAATTTTTTTTTCATCTATGCATATAAAAGGTTGCTCTCAGTGAAATGGAATCTCTGCCATCCATGTGACCCTCTTAGGTGGAGTTTAAAGCATCCATGAGCACTTGCAGAGCTCTGCAGGTCCAGTGCTGTCTCCCTCTGGAGGCCCCCATGTCTAAGGAATGCTAGTAGATGCCAGCCCCAGACAGTCTTTGTACATTTTACTTAATAATTCACTCCAAAGGCAGGAAAACCCTTGTATCTGTGCCACATGCTTCGCTGTGGAAAGTGCATGCTTAGATGGTTAAGCATGGTGTTATTAGGGTTTGGCTATTTGCCTGAGGTGTGCCGTAATGATATGAGATTTGTAACATGTATTTAGCCGTGTTGGTAGATGTTCGTGTGAAGTGTCTGCCAAATGGAATAAGAAGAATATCTTCAAGTGTAAGTAGTTCACTGTAAAGTGGCACCATGACAATTGAGAAAGTATACATTACTTTATATCCTGTGTGTTTTGTTTAAAGGTAAAGGACGGCAAAATAGTGTGTTGGCTGTGTCCTGTAATGCTCTTGTCGCGAGTCTCAGTCAGAGGAGGTTGGCTTGACTCTTGTTTTGGATAATTGCACACTGCCGAGGTCTGTGGTCCCCTTCCCTGTCTCCCTGTGGCCTAGGCTGCAAGAGCCATATTTAGAGTGCACGTCCTCCTCATCCTATCCTGTCTCATCCCCATCCTGTCCAACACACCCTCAGAGCGCAGCAGGGGGTGGATACAGACACTGCAAGTGACCCGAAGGCCAGAATATTGGTACCGAAGGAACTTTTGCTGGTTCTTTGTGGTTATAACATTGCTAGATTTGGTCGTGTGTGTGTGTCACCTCTGATTTTAATATTGATAATGACTTTATGTTATTTTCATTACAAGTTTTCTCCTAAATATATTGAATGTGTTTGTACTGAAGGTCTAGAGCAGGGGTCGGCAACCCAAAATGTTGAAAGAGCCATATTGGACCAAAAACACAAAAAACAAATATGTCTGGAGCCGCAAAAAATGAAAAGTCATATAAGCCTTAGAATGAAGGCAACACATGCTGCATATTTCTATATTAGTTATGACTGGGGGAAGATTTTTTTTTCATTATGCACTTCGAGAAAAAAGTCGAAATGTCGAGAAAAAAGTCAAAATTTTGAGAAAAAGTCGAAATGTCAAGATTAATATTGAAGTACCTTCTTGAGAAAAAAGTTGAAATGTTGAGAAAAAAGTTGAAATGTTGAGAAAAAAGTTGAAATGTAAGATTAAAAGGGAAAGGACAAAGGAAGAAAAAAAAGGAAAAAAAAGAAGAAAAAAGGAAAAAGAAGAAAAAAAGAGAAAAAAAAAGGTGAAACATTTTTGAAAAATCTCCAGGGAGCCACTAGGGCGGCGCTAAAGAGCCGCATGCGGCTCTAGAGCCGCATGCGGCTCTAGAGCCGCGGGTTGCCGACCCTTGGTCTAGAGAATATGAAATTCTGCTTTCTGTGATAAATGTCCCTCAGGTTATATGAGCAATGGGGACAGTGGCTGAAATCTGTTGACATCACTCATGATGTGTTAGTTGCTATCATGGAAATCAACATTTGTGCATGGTTTGTTTTGCAAAGCTTCAGCATGTGACTGTGCTGTAGTGTGATCGTGAGTTGACCTCAAACCACCACCTCCATAAAGTTGTATGTCAACCTCAGATAACGATTGTAAAGAAGCAAATGACAATGGAAACAGAGACACTCTATTTGTGTTGCTCATTTTGTTTTTAAACTACCTTTACCTTGTTATATTCATCCATACAAGAACATGTCTACACCATCCCCTTGCCTTTAACTTCAGTCACCCAGTGAATAATGTATCACTGCTGGGCTTGGATTCCAGTCATTATCTGCTCAAATCAGGCATGTAAAGCACCTGCATGTATTTTAGCTTGAGGGCTACTTATAGACTCTTTATGAAAATGGAGCCCTGTAATTCCCTATTCACTATACACTGATATACTTATGCTACATGGAATATTTGGAAAATGTCATCATGTGATTGAATTATACCTTCAGGAACTGATAAGATTGTGTGGTTGATAAGCTCTGAGGCTTTACGTAATTTTCCAGACCATGATTGATTGAAGTATCCTTTTTAGGAAAAGAAAAAATGCTACAAATTGTCAAGTAACATGAAACGTTGCTGTACAAACTCCTGAGTCAAAGGCTGAAAAAACTGAACTTCCATAAGTGTCTGTCAGGAGAAAAAGAGCTGTGGTATGAGTAATTATTGTGTTGGAATTCCAAACAGAGAATCCCAGTGTGTCTAAATCTTTGACTGGTTCTGCATTTTTAAGGTTAAATGCATCCTGATTAGATTTTCTGTTCATTCATTTTGCTTCATTCTCGTTTACAGGGATGAAAGTTTGCCCTGTGTCATTAAGTAGCAGATCTTACTGGCAATGACTAACTGATTTTTGTTCTTGTGAATAAGTCCAGACCTCATCTGCATTTAAAAAATAGAAAGAAAAATAGTTTCCAATTACCATCATCATGCTTTGTTATACTCGTCATGCCCCTTGTGGATACTCATAACACTTGCTCTTAACTGGAATTGTGATGCACAATTTCCAGTATTCATTCATCATCCCAGTTACGATTCCCTGCAATTCATGTCCTCTTGGGTTACAGTGGAAAGAAGTTATTTCTTGGAATCTTTCTGATATTTTGGGTTACGGGTCATCATAGAACCCTCTCCTGACTTAACATTAGTGTTGGCAGTCAGGTTGTGATGACCTTATGCATAATTCTTTAATACATTTAAAAACATATTGTAATTCAAGTTGTGTTAGAGAAAACTAAGCATCTGCAGCTCCTTTTGGTTTAATTATTCAGGAAAATTGAGCCAATAAAGGGAATATTTTGGCTATATATATATATATATATATATATATATATATATATATATATATTTCCAGTATACTGGTAGCCCATTTTATTGTCTTCTTAATATTAAAATGTGTTACAAAGTTTACATTATGTATGATCCCCAGTGCTAAAGTTGGTTCAAAGCCACACTCCCTTTTCTGACTAGAAAAAATACATGGTGCACTGTCCTTCTTTCTGTCGCCCCCATGTTACCGTAAAGGAGTATTTGAATCCAGGAAAGTCAAGGAGAGCAGCATGTGATTCAGTAGCCACATTATGAGAAAAATCCTGTTTACAGGCATGAGGCCCTTGACCTATTAGTCACCATGTAGTCTTTGAGAGTCTGGTATCTCTCTGCTGGAAACTCACCCCACACTCCCTTGCTTGTATATTTAAAATATTGCCATTTTCCTCTCCCTCATTCAACAGGATTTCAAAATAGGGGTTCGGCTGAGTCATAGATTCTTATTTGTTCATACCTAAGAGCAGTGCTTAATTTGTCCATGAAGAGGTCCCGGAACATCGAGGGGGTACCGGGGGGGGGGGGGGGAAATTTTTTGAGCATAATGCATTTAAATGCATCAATCTGGTGCACTTTGGAAAGCTAGAATAACAATAATAGGGTGTCTGCTGCCTTAACTTACCTTGGAAACATATCCTCTCCGGAGCTTCTTTACCCGGCTAAACTTATTATCCCCTCTGTTTGTGTGAGTACAGAGCATGCACAGCCTTCACTGCTGATTGGCTGTTTCCCGTGCCTGTCTCTGTGTGTAACCAATCAGACGGAGCTGTGGGCGGGACATTGCTGGACACAGTGCAGTGACTGCAGGCAGAGACGCGGCTGCATCAACCCCAAAATAACGCAGTTTTAAATTGTACAAACACAATATTGGTATCGTTGGAAAGGGAAAAATGTCCTCTTAATTTTGGGGGGGCTGAGATCAAATTTGGGGGGCTTCAGCCCGTTTTTTTATTTGTAGTGAGAACATAATCCACAGCAACCGACACAAATCCATTCATGTGTATGTGTCCGCGGCGCAAGGACCACATTGATTGTGCTGCAGCTGCCCTCATCGCCGCTTGTTGCTTTTCTGATTCGTTTTGAAGAATCATGCAACTCTTCCTTCTTTTTGAAAAAAGACAGTAAATTCAGCTGTCTTTTTGACATGTTTACGTTGCTCGCTGCTGGCTCCCCAGATCCAGCAAATTTCCAAAGTTTTTTTGGTCGGGGGCGTGGTTTGCTGGCCCATCTTTTCATTGCATCAACAAATCTCTGACTCTTTCAAATGACGTTAAATCTTTATAAACAACATGAAATGCTTGGGATTTGTTCTGTAAATGAATTTATGCATATTATTATTTTTTATACATTAAAAAAAAACTTTTTTATATTATTATTGTTTTATATACGAGAGGTGCCGGATCTGCCCAAATAAGTCCCGGAACGCAGGGAGGCCAAAATCGAGAGGTGCCGGATCCTGTTCCGGCAGGATCCGGCACAAATTAACCCCTGCCTAAGAGTATCCCAAATGTCTGGCTGTGCACTATGTATCTGCATCTGTCATTTTTCATGGATTTGTGTGACTGTCTGACTCAAAAGAAAATTTGTTGTTGCCTCTTTTGAAAATGATCAGTCTATGTGTTTGGTGACACCTGTAGTGACAAATTTGTTGTTCCACATTCCTGATTCTTAAGGAGGAGTATCTGTTCTCTTCCCTTTGAAATGCTCCAAATATAAGCTTCATTTTATGCGACTTAATGTATAAAACAAATCTCATCATTGAGGCATGAACAAGAGACTGTTGGGGGTGCCATGTGGTATCTGACAGCATATTCTGTAGATAATGTGGTGGTCTAGCATCCATAGATCGATACAGTATATAAAGACTGCATAGTGTCTAATAGGTCAAGGCCCCCATGCCTGTAAATAGGATATTTCTCATAATTTGGGTGCTGAATGACATGCTGCTCTTTTTGACTCTCCTTGATTAAAATATTCTGTTACAATAACATGGGGGAAACAGAAAGAAAGACAGTGCACCATATATGTTTTCTAGTCAGAAAAGGGAGTGTGGCTGTGAACCAACTTTAGCACTGATTAGGGCTGGGCGATATGGACCAAAAGTCATATCTCGATATTTTCTAGCTGAATGGCAATACTCGATATATATCTCGATATTTTTTCTGTGCCATAATTGGGGTTTCCCCCAAAGCATTATAGCATAGCATCTCTGTTAGCTTCATTTTTTTCTGAGGCAAACCCTTAAAAAAACAGTCAGTTTTAATATAAAGCCTCGTGCCAAATGTCACACAGGTACCTTTATTAACAGAGGTCTGCACAATATCAAAATGTATAAAACAAATGAAATAAAAATAAACTGCCTGCATATATAGAATAAAAATGCTTCTTGAATAAAATAAAACAAATATCCCTTTCCTGCATAACAATTACATTAAAATACACTGTGCTATTAATACAATGTAGACAGTAACAGGCAGACTTTTGCACTGAGGTTGACAGTTGTGCAAATAACAAAACATTTGTGCAAATCTCAAATAAAATATTCAAGTCAATTTGTCACAAAATAAGCTATATCAAAATATTATATATATTTTTTTAAATCGATATAAACGATATTGTCTCGTACCATATCGCGTTTGGAAATATATCGATATATATTAAAATCTCGATATATCGCCCAGCCCTAGCACTGATGATCATTTTTGTTTTATCTCAGGTGTTGTGATAAATTTGAGGTCAGGCTGATTATTGGGATAGTCTTGCTAACTCAGAATTGTAACATAGTCTGTGCAAATCTTATTTCTAGTAAATAACCTGATGAGTGCACAGCTAGACTGAAAACATGTCCTGTCATTTTGTTTAAAAAAAAATGAAAGTTGAATGCAAAAACACAGACATCCTCTCAAATTTGAGACAGGTGGTTGAAGATTTCTTGATAAAGTTTTTTTTTTTTTTTAGGCTTTCCTCGAGCATCCAGGTAGAATTTCTGTGACTTCCATTCAGCAGGGTCATGACCCTCTAGAAGGATCCCTAAAGGTGTATCCTTAATGTGCACACAGACTTCCCAACAAGGATACCACATTCCATTCATTTTGGAAAAAAAAGTATCAAGGTGCGCATGTCTGTGTGTGAAGCAGCTGCAGCTGGAAAGGCCATAGTACATATTGTCAGAGGCGGTCGTCAGGCAACCAGGAATTGCCATGTGCATTTATCAGAATCAATCATTCTATGCCTTTAATAGACTATAGACGTTTAACAGTTTAACAGTGTCTGAAACCATATGATAGTTTAAACAGAGTGGTCGTAGATTTTTTTCTTTTATCAGACAGTGAACTCCGTACCACCCGTGCACACATACTCACACTTTAATGGTAGCAGGTGTGTTTCCTTCAGCACACAGCTGCACACCAGAGCATGAAAGAGGTGAGGGAAGACAATACGGATGGAGAGCCGCATACAGTAACCTTAATATGTCTGTGAAGAAGACATAGATGCACAGACAGCGACAGAGAAACCAAATTCAGAGGAAGTTTGATGACCAAATGACTGCAGCAGGGAATGAGGGAGATAGAGGAATGTATCTTTGTGAGTTTTACAGGCAGAAAAGAAAACGGGCAAGGTTTGAAAACTGAGTGGTTTATGGATTGGCAGAACACCAAGAGGGCAAAATTGGTTATAGGAAAACTTTAACAGCTACTGGGACAAGGGAGCAGAGGAGAAACGAGCCTGGTAAAAGAAACCCAGTGGAAACAACAGAGGGGTGAGAAAGCTAAACTTTAAGTGGAGCGAAGTGTTCTAATCTTTTCTCTCCTGAGGGCGTTTTTGGAAGCCTTCATCATCAGTCTGGGCAGGACTCATTTGTCCTTCTTTCCCTCCCATCCCTCCTCCTTTTCCCCTCTGTTTTAGTGCACCTCACACCACAGTAGATTGTAACTAGCGCCACGCGATGACTACAGTTTGAGAAGTGAGTGAAGAAAAAGGAGACAGAGATCAAGGAGAGGAGAGGCTGCCACACACCTCACACACTGGAGTTTGGAGACACTGTTCAGCCCAGACAGGTGAGGGGAGAGGAGAATATCTTTCAGCTTTATCTGTGCACGTGTGCAGCTATATCTGTGTGCCTATATGTAAGCACGACTGTAGGTGTGAGCTTTCTTTGAATCTGTTTTAATGAAAGCTGCTATTCATATTGCAGCGTGTAAACCATGCGTGTGTGAGTGATCAGACTTTTGAAGTGTATATGAGAGGTTTGCCCTCCCAAACTCACAGTTTGGTGCGTAGATGAATCACCCTGTGAAGAGGGCCAGAAGAGACGCAGTGAAAGTCAATTCACATGGTCCATGTGCACATATTTGCACATGCATTTGCGTTGTTTTAATTTAGCTTTGATTTTGGTTTCTTAGACACATCCAGACACTAGGGAATTGTTTAGCTGTACAAGCAGTGGACACCTGGAGCAGGACAGACGGACCATAGAGAGTCAAGACTCATCTGGCCACAATATGGGCTCTCTGCACACTTTGCTGTCACATTTGAAGCTGGTGGATTCCTTTTAGAAAAGATTTGTGTTTGCAGCAGAGCCATATGATACTGACACGAAGCAGATAACAGCTATGATAAATTCAGATTGATATAAAACCACTTTAAAATACTGCAAGCATGCAGGTATGTACGTTTAAATAGCATGACACTGCTGCAGCATCGGTCCTGCCCATACCTGTTTGCCATCTGTTTACACTTTAATTCGGCATGCTCTTTGTGGGCACTTTGTTGATAGCTTTTTTTTTCTTCCTTTGTTTGATTCACCCTCAGTTTGATTCATCTGATTATGGTAGTTAAACCGCTCTGCTTTAAGCACACCAGGCAGAGGGAAGACTGTCTAGGGTGTGGCTTAGGACCTAATGTCAGGGCTAAAGTAGTCCAGACAGAGGTCACAGTGGAATTTGTGAGTTTCCTTTTGCAATACTGCTTCTGGGTTAAATGTACCTGGCCCCCAACCTGCGTGCTCCCAACCAACCTGCGTTCCTCGCCCCTCCCACGACGAGACATCTCACTTCACTTCACTTCCCTTCTCTAGAAGTTAAGCCTGCCCAGTCATGCCAGGCTGCTGCCTTGTGCCAGCCTAAATACCACACTCATTTAAAAGGTGGAAAAATCATCCTCAGTCCTTCCAGGTAGGGTATTCCCCCTGGAAGAGCAATGTTACATTTTGCCAGGTGTGCCATCAACCTGTTTGAGGGAATGAAACAAGAATATCAAGCTGTGCTTCTACCCTGCATAGGCTTTGTTGAAGTGATGATAGAATAAGCAGAGCTGCAGCTGCCAAGACTGATCGGATATTTCTATTGCTATAAGTCTGAGCATCCTGTCTGCCATATACTCTCATGTAGAGTTCATTAGAATAGAACAAAAAGAAAATGGGAAAGTATCAGAGCTGTAAACCTTGTTTAATCTCTTGCATTCTTGCTGGCATGAATACAATTAAATACTGTGTGTACTTGGATGAACGTGCTTGCTGTCAACGCTCTGAGGCCTGTTTCATAAACCATAGGTGTTCCCCATTTATACGAGCTTGAAAAGACCGACAATAGGATCGCAATTACATTACGAATAAAGTAAAATTATTCCAAGTTGCCAAATATTTCTAGCAGCCAGGAATAAGATTCTTTGTTGTTTTTCCCTTGTATAAGTAACCTGGTATTACTTTAAAACCTTTATGAGGGAATTGATAGATTTATGAGACTGGATGCATCAGGAATCTAGCTGTACGGCTGCCGATCCACTGAATGTACTGAGAACAACACAGTAAATGAGGGGTCTTAGTCTGCACTGATGCAAATGGATGACTGAAACAAATAGGTAGAGATTTCATTGACAGCCAAGGAATAAAATATTAGCTAAAGTAGTGGAACAAGTGGAGATAAGACACATTTGTCAGCTGGGTAAAGAAATGAACGGCAAAAACAAAATAACTGTCGTATGACACGTTGATCTGGTATGTAAATATATTTAGTTGTCTGGTAAATGCTGCAGAACTGAAAATTATATTTGTCATTTCTTTGCCTCATATTTAACGTTCTCTCCTTTACCCCATGCAGTCCTTACTTCTTTGATTCTGGATGGCAATGTTATATTTCTACATATGTCAGTCACAACCACTGACCTCTGATGCTGACAACATTAGTGAAACAGTCTTCTTTTTTTTCTTCTTTTGGCTGGAGTTTTCATTTCCCACTACTTGAAACTACCTTCCTTTCATTTTTCTTCCTTCGTTTCACTTTGTATCAAAGCTCAACGAAAGGCCCATTGTAGTGTTATAAACTAAACTCTGTGATTCATTGTGTGTTCTTGCTGTCATTGTGACAACATTTTGGTAAACTGCCAATCTAAATTTGTGCTTTTAATTTGAAAGGCAAGCCAGTTTGAGAAAATATTTTGGCACATACCAGCCTCTTGCAGGCTCATGTGTGCACAGGATACACATTCTCACAGATTGGAAAAATCAACTCTTGCAAGCACTTGCCTGGTCTTCTGCATGTATTCATGCAGGATACCTCAGTGGGGCCTCAGATTATTCTTGATCTGAGTTAAAATATTAGACAATGCAATGTAGAAATATGTGGAATAGTTACCATTGTGAAATATCCTTGTCTTGCAAGTACAGTTTATCCCAACCTTTTCTTTCCAAATATGTGATGGTTATTATCCTGATTTGTTATGTTTGTTGGATGTATATTGTCATTCTTCATCCATGAGGAACATCAAAACATCAGGCTTCTTTCTTTCATTTAGAGTTTCAGTTTAGTAAAGTACAATAAATACGAGAGTTGGCATGAAACCTTAAAGAAATAGTAAGAATTTTCTTGAATACTCTCATGCAGACATTGATTTAGTCTTTCCTAGTAGGGTGTCTTCTCTGCAAAGCTGAGGCTTCACTTTTGCCCATTCAGCAAACCAGACTTTGACGCTTTATAACAATGTAATTTTGAAGTAATTTTATGCCTTATTGTTTAAGCATTAGGGCTGTTCGATTAATCGATTTTAAATCGTAATCGCGATTATGCAATTAGAACGATGTTAAAACGTGAAAATCGTAAAATCGATTTTTCACTTTTTTTTTTTTTAGTTTAGTTTAATGAGAAAATGTCTTGTTTTATTTGGAATTGGAAATATAACTTACTGTATGTTTGCAAGTGCTGATTTGCTGATTTTTTTTTCAGAGATAAAACTTTATATTTTATTATATTTTTTAAAACTTTTTTTCAACTTATTTTACAGAGTTTTGCACTTTATTCATTCATTTTTGGTTTAATAAGAGCAAAGTTTGCACTTAAAGCCCAATGGGGCAAATGTTCAATAAAAAAACAGCATATTTGAAATCATTTCTTTGCCTTTTGTCAATTCACAAAATAATCGTAATAAAAAATCGAGATTTTATTTTTGGGCAAAATCGAACAGCCCTATTAAGCATAGACATCTACTGTACATACTGCATACACAGTAATTCTTATGAAGTAGTTGACAGATTCACACTGTCGTTCTTTGTTCTGCATTTTGTTATGTAATGATTTAAAGCTTTAGGTACCGTACCAGAAAAAAAGAGCCTGCCGACTGTCAAATTTCAGGGCTTGTTTTAGTTGTTAAACTAATGCTGATGTACAAAGAAAATGAATTTTTTTTTTTTTTTTTTTTTTTTTTTACTTTTACATATTCTTGATTTTTGTATGAGGACATTCTTTCTGTCTTTATTCTTTATCAAATACACAAATATATTTGTCTCTTTAACAATATAGGTTACGGAAACATTATTCGTAAGCATGCAGGCACTTCAATTTTAAAGCCTTAGGTACCTAACTATCAATTTCCGCCATTAAGCCATTCCAGGATTTCTTTGAAAGGTTGGGAAAGAACCAGGGGCATGGGTGTGGGGATAATAATCTCCTGACAACTGCCATGATTTTTAGCTCTGAAGGCGCACAACGTAATGAAGGAAATTCCTGCCTGGAGCTTCAGCCATTCCACCTGTTCTATCAGTTTTGTGTTTATGTAGTTCCAAGTTTAGACTTTAGAAACCTCACCCTGTTAAGTGTGAAGAAGAATGAGACTCGCTCTGAACTCCACATTACCGCCATCCCCCTGACTTGATTTCAGTGCAGCTCAGCTGAGATCATAAAGCCTCCCACTGTGTGGGTTGACTCGGATGCCAAGAGCGGAGAAGGCTGGAGTTAACACTCACCAGGAGCTCAGTTGACACATGCACATTGCAGACACATAGTCCACACAGTCTGCAGTCAGACTCTTTTTTTTTTTTGTTTTGTTTTTGATGTGTTGTTACAATACTTTAATCAGCTACCAAGCTGTGAAGACATAATCACATCATTCCTGCTGAGATCACAACATGTACAAGATAGGTTCATACTTTTTCTTTGGGAATGTGTATCACCTAAATCTGTTTTTGAATGGGACGGGTATAACTCACAGGGTACAGCAGGTTGTCTGTGTCAGCTCAGTCTCCAGTTGTCAATGTGTCAAATTATCCTTGAGCAGAGTACAAAATCATAAATTCTGCCTGACATGTGGGGGAAAAAAAATGTTGGTTGTGTTTGATAAGCATCTTCCAAAATGAAAAGAATCTGAGTAGGATTGCTCAGCAGAGCTGACCTAGTCTAGTTAATCAGCAAATTAATGAAAACCAAACTGCATCACATGTTCTGTCTTATTTGACCACTCCAGGTCCTTTCTACTGCCTTTTTTGTTTTCCATTAGTAGTTTCAGTAAGTCAGAAAAACGTTCTAATGCATCTGTGACAGGTGGAGGGGAAGTCTTCCCAGCAGTGTGGTCACAGAGGGAGTTGGTTGACTAAGCAGAGATACAGGATGAAGGATGAGAAAGAAACAACAAATTGCAGCTCCTGGTCATGATCCTAGAGTCTCCTGATAGGCTCTCTCTCTAAGAATTATTTAAGTCAAAAAAGATTGATGAATCATTCCAAGCAGATACCGTGTCCAATTTATAAATGTGAATGAAGAAGTAATATCCAAATAGCATGCAGGGATCTGCAATTACTGTCATCAGTGACTAATAGGACTCAATCTTCCAGCTGTGTGTGTGAGTGTGTGAGTGCGTGTGTGTGTATGTGTGTGTGTGCATGTCAATGCGTGGGTGTGTACATGTGTGGATTTGTGGTCACACATATGTTGCTACTTCTGTGTGTCTGTGCGCATGTATTTGTCACAACAGTTAAAGTTCTTAACTCCCTGTGGTTACAGTCTCATGGTTTCATTGACTAAATGCACTCAGACATAAGATTTTCACACACACACACAAACACATGCTGATGATTCAGAACCCTTGAGGTGATTCCCTGATGTCAGGGTACAGAGTGTGTCACAAAACCACATCGCTGTACATTCCCAGACTCTGAGAGTGAGATCGGATTTGCTAAGTGGAACACTTGCAAATGTAGGCGGTGGTTATGTGATTGTTTGATTGCATCTATGTTTATCTGTTGTCTGCACATAGATACGATTCGTGCAGCTGATGCCAACTTGAGGTGTGTTGGAAGGAACACTCAGTTTGGCTGCTTTTTTAATGAGGTTGCATGACTGTTCCCAAGTAAGCTCCCTTATGTCAGCACTGTAGTGTTGTATAATTTGCTCTTTGTACAACTTGTCCATTTGAGCTGGTTCGTAATTTAATAGCTTAACACTCAAAGGATTGTCTGGTTTATATAATCAGAAAAAAACAACACAAAAAATCGTATTCATTAAGTACAACAATGTGGGGGAGTAGTTCCATCATACAGTATATTTTTATAACCTAACATGCTGCTGATTATTCACAATAGTTTTAGGCCTTTGTCTGCATCCCATCTGACCAGAGAAGGGTGAGCTCTCCCAGTGGCAGGCATGAATACACAATTGAGCCTGCCAGAGGGGTTGAGAGCTGGTTGAATTCACTTAACACATCAAATTGGTTGCAGAATGGTATGCTTAGTTAATTTGTTTTGCTTAACAATTCACATCTTGCAATGTCATTAATCCACATGTGGAGGACATGTGATGTCCATGCTGAGACATAAGCAACGATTTTGCAGAACAATGCCTCGTTTAACTATGAGTCCGATATTGTACAAGTGAAAAAAAATTGGTTCATGTCCCCAGGTTTTCATAAACACTAGAAATTCTAACACTGGGACCAAATCTTCTTTTTGTGATGTTCTCTAATGTTTGCCTGTGATATTTTCATCGTAATTGTTTTGAGCACTAGCCTGTAGCCCAAAGAAGGATGTCCTCAGCCATCTCCTCAACACATACGCTTCATCAACACTCAGGTGTTTTAAGTGGGAATATTATGTCCGGGAATATTATGTCCTGAAGTTGGAATTAAGCAGCATGGTTAGTAGGGCTGGGTATTGTTAAAGGTATTGTGACATGAAAAACACATTTTTCTTGATTTTTTGTGTTTTGTTGGGTGTCTTGACATCAATTACACCCAAAAAACAACGAACTTTTAACATTCAGTCTATTGTGTGCTTTCTGGGATTTTCCGCATAACTATGCAAAAACGGCGCATGTGGTTTGGTGGCGGAACGTGACGTCACGCCCCGCTAAATCACCGCCCCCTCCACCCAGCTCCCTGCCTCCTCTCCTCTCCAGCGCACCATAAAGGCTGATTTATGGTTCCGCGTTACACCGACGCAGAGCCTACGGCGTAGGGTTACGCGGCGACGCACACCGTACGCTGAACCCTACGGGGTAGGCTCTGCGTCGATTTAACGCTGAACCATGAATCAGGCTTAACACGGAGCTGTTTAGAGCCTCTTTTGTTCTAATCACCGGAGGAAAACTGCTAAGAAGACCCGCGGCCACTGACTGGACTTAAGATAAGGGGACACTGCTGCTTGCATGCCTTTATTTTTATGATTGCTTGCTGTGGTTCGCCCTGCTGCTTTTCCGTGCATGCTTCGCCTGTCTCTCCCGGCTTAACTCTCCGACGCCGCTGTGAGCGTATGGTTGGGTTGGAGGAGGTTTGGAGGAGGAGCGGCGCAATGATTGACAGGAAAGGGGGAAAAGGAAGCGTTTTTCACGCCGCAAAAAAACACAGTCATAAAAAGCCAGGCATGGAGTACTAGAGTGAAGTTTTTCTTGTTACACTCTTTTAGACACATTTGAGGGATGTTGGCCAAGACTTTTAATAGTGTTAAAAGCATGTTAAAAATGATGTCACAATACCTTTAAGAACCTCACGATTCGATTCGATTTTGATTCTTTAGGTTTCGATTCGATTCGATATTGATTTAAATGCTTCGATATCGATTCAGTAAGATACCTGAAATACCTGAAATACCTGAGATAGAATACACAAATACCTGTTGGCAATTTTTCATTATTTTTATTTTCATGCTTATAACACGTGGCATGTTACTTCACATAGAAATGAACTGAGCAATTAAACTTAGCAGCACCTTCAAAATGAGTCCAAACGTCTGATCTGAATGATTTTCAGCTTGCCATCGTTGTTTGGTCGCGTACAGCCACCGTCCACAAAACACGAATCTAAAGAAAATGTTGTGCACAGCGCCCTCACTGGCCAGGAGGTGAATCAATTCGGAGGCTTTGCTTAATCAATATTGAATCAGGCCGGGGATAATTGCAATGCAGCGATTTTTCAATATTTTTACCCACCCCTAATTGTTAGCACTGTTGCCTCACAGCAAGAAGGTTCCTGGTTCAACCCCCAGGCCCTGCAGCAGTCTTTCTGTGTGCAGTTACATGTTCTCATGTTAGCATGTTTGGTTGATTGACGATACTAAGTTGCCCGGTGTGAGAAGGTGTGAGTGCAAGCGTGCCTGGTGCAAGGCTGTGTTGCTGTTGCTTTGCAAGGTATCAATTTGTCCCAGCATGTGAATGTCAAACGTGGTCAGCGGTTGCGGCAGAGACTATAGATTTAGAAGTTATGCCACAGTTGCCTCTGGTGGCATTGTGATTACTGTCATTGTGACTGTAGCTCGTAATCTAATAAGAGACGATATGAGTCCACAGCTATATGCAGTGGTTTCTAGCGACACATTATGATGCCACGTAAAAGCATAAAAGGCATAGATTGATTGACAGACAAAAACAAATGGGCTTACAAAAGGGAAAAAGCTTCCTGGAGATTAGTGTCTTTTTGGGAGGAGAATTTTCTAAGCACATGGTAGAGTATTTGACTGTGTATTTGTGAATAAAGTACACAATGTTGCTTGAGGAGATAACATGTCATTTAACAAAATACAAAATACAAAAATACAAAATAATAAAACAAAAATATGGGAAATAAAACAGCCAGGAGCATTGGTACCACAATGGAAAGATTTTCCGTCTCAAGGGAAAGAATTCCTGTGTTCAGCCACACCTATCACCAGTAAGCAAAGAGTTTATTGACCTCTCTGTACGGTTTCATGCCACAGACTCGCATGTCTTTTTTGCAGTCAATGCCAAGTGACATTTTTCTATTATGTGAAAACTTGTTGCATTTATCAGAGTTATTTTCTCGGTGATGTTACAGTGGTTGGTTGAACTCATCCTTGATTAGTTCAATACTGATAATCCAGCAAGCATCCAAAGTCATCAATTAGCAAAAACTGGTAATTACTCAGGGTTAAATTTAAGTTTGAATATGCTGTAGGGATGGGTTGGAGGATGTCTTGATGGAGGAGAGTTGAGCAGGATGCCACCATCTGTTAGCCACATGCACACCCCACAGCAGTAACATAAATCTCAGCGAAGCTCAGTAATGCAAAGCTGCATTCCACCTAGCCAAACGTGCATTGGCTAGATACATCAACAGACATGTGCAATTCATGCACATGTCACCGATGAATAAGAATGTCCTGTGTCACATGGGGTTAAGATGCAACGGTAGTACACCAGGACGGTGGGAGAAATGTACTAGAAATATTTAAATATTAATATATTAATAGATTGTTTAATCTACAACTAGCCACCATGTACAAAAAAAAACATGCAGATTGAAAAAATACTTGCTTTTAGATCTATAACAGTCACAGTGAGTACAGAAATACTGCAAAATACTGGATCTAAGCAGTATCTGACTTAGAAGTTGTTTAAGAAGGAAGAGTTCTTCTGTTCTCCTGGTGTGGTCCTTTGGCCCTCCTCTGCACAAGAGCAGTAGGTATGCAAACACACGGGGCACACACACACAAACACACAGCTCCACACAGTTACAGGTCACCAGGGTTAATGGCAAGCCCCACCATGGGAAGTCATGGATGTGTTTGGTCTGAACTTAGCAGTTCAGACAAACAGGATGCTTGCAAAGTTGATTCTTCTCACTATCGCTGTAGAGTTGGTCTGTATTTGCTCTTATATGACTCTATGACGACAGAATGAGATGAGAAGGGTTGAAAGAAGCTGAATGTTCATCGTCTTAACTGTAATTGCTTACAGTACTTTAGCAGAATAGTGTTCATGTACTATGTAGAAAAATCACATCCTCTTCCCTTCATTCAGTCTAGATAATACCGATGCAACATCAAACCTTTGATGTGGCTTAAAGCAAGGGTTATATTTTACTTCAGGTGGTCCATGATAGTTTCTCTCCGCTGTTTAAAGCTGCTGGATTTCCACATTGTTGTGCTCTTTCCCATTTGCTATGAAATTTCCTTTACCTGTCTCTGATGACACCTCACCGCAACCACTACACTTACACAATAGTTTTTATTAAATATTGGTTAAATAATGTGTTTGGCATACACAAGGCTGTAGGTTGTCATTTTATTTTGATGAATAGCCTCCACATGTGACATTTGTCCCTCTCAACCTTTTGCTCTGTGCAAGAAACTTGAAGAAAAAAAAAATCAATCTTTTTTTCCAGCTCTCGGTTACAGGCACATTTTTTGGGGGCCTTTTTGGTTTCATTTCATGGAACTTTAGATCGATTGAAATCACTTCTGGAAAAGAAATGATTTAATAACATAGTGGCCAGAGATGAGTCACCGCTAATTTCATGTTCTCTTTCAAAACCCACTGTTCAATTGTAATGTTCGAGCACACTGGGTGAGCAGAGCAGAGCGAATAATAAAGCCCAGTCCTGACATCACAGCAGATGGATTGGAGATGGGAGAACACTCAAGAAAAGAAAAACATCTGAAACGCGGCAGCAAAAGCAGGAGTTAAACTTTTATTTCATTATTTACCCAGGGACGAGGAGCAGAATTGGTTAGAGGGTGTCATCCAGCCAAGAGCTCTTGCTTCTGAGGCAGAAACAGTGGCGCTTGGTTTCTTTAGTATGGAAACCATAAAATAATCTCTGCTCTGGAGGGTGCCATTGCTGTTCATCAATCATCAGTCCTTCATTCCCATGCCTCCTCAATGAGGCTATGAGTACCACAGCCAAAGTTGCAGCATGCCTTATCCTGTACATATGAAGTAAATAAAGGAACATGCTTCAGAATATTATCTAGGACTATGGGGAGCATTCTACAGGGACTATGGATCTGATGTAGTGTTCCAATAACCTCTGCGTGACAGATGATTAATCTCCAATAAGTGCATTGAGAAGTGCATGCTGATGAAAGCATGAGCTTGCAAGGTCACTTGTCAGCCAGCTGGCTGTTCCAACAGCATCACCAGCCAGCTGCTGAGTTGCCAATTAATATTTGGCTTTTGCTTCTTTCTGCCAGTTTAAATCAGATTTACTTTTGCCAGAGCACAAATCAGAAATAATATAGTTGGATTAAACTCTATGAACTCCCTAAATATTAGCAGTCTTGTGTATCTCTGTCATTAGTTAGACAGTCACATGCTCAATCTGCTAAGGGACAATGACAGTTGTGACTTCCTGAATATCAACTACTGAGATTGTTGCCAAAGCAGCTGTAGGAATGCGCCTCCAAAATGATCTGATTTACCATACAAGACGTTTTGAGAAAGACGGATAGTTTTATCATTTTTAAATGATTTAAAAACAGTTTCAAGATCAAAGTGATTAAGCACATTAAATACTACTTAAAGCACTTTCTCAATCTCTTGCTTGAAAACTAAATGAGCTTCTCTTACCTTGCTTTACTTTCCCTTTACCATTGCCACTACTGTACCTCTGTTTCTAAAAATGACTCCATCCATTTACCCATCCATCCATCCATCCATCCACCCATCCATTAATGAATCCATCCATTCATCCATCCATACTTCCATCCATCCATCCATCCATCCATCCATCCATACTTCCATCCATCCATCCATCCATCCATCCATCCATACTTCCATCCATCCATCCATCCATCATCCATCCATCCATCCATACTTCCATCCATCCACCCATCCATTAATGAATCCATCCATCCATCCATCCATCCATCCATCCATCCATACTTCCATCCATCCATCCATCCATCATCCATCCATCCATCCATCCATCCATCCATCCATACTTCCATATACATCCATCCATCCATCCATCATCAATCCATCCACCCACCCATCCACCCATCCATCCATCCACCCATCCATCCATCCATCATCCATCCATCCATCCATCATCCATCCATCCATTAATGAATCCATCATCCATCCATCCATCCATCCATCATCCACCATCCACCCATCCATCCATCCATCATCAATCCATCATCCATCCATCCATCAATCCATCCATCCATCCATCCATCATCCATCCATCCATCCATCATCCATCCATCCATCAATCCATCCATCCATCCATCCATCATCCATCCATCCATCCATCCATCCATCCATCCATCCATCCATCCACCCACCCACCCACCCATCCATCCATCCATCCATCCATCCATCCATCCATCCATCCATCCATCCATCCATCCATCCATCCATCCATCCATCCATCCATCCATCCATCCATCCATCCACCCACCCACCCATCCATCCATCCATCCATCCATCCATCCACACATCCATCCATCCATCCATCCATCCATCCATCCATCCATCCATCCATCCATAGTGGAGAAAAGGTTAGTTGTCACTGGATAAGTGGGTAAATGTTTGGCAGATCACCAGTCCGTGAAAGGGTCAAACACTTGCAAATCATGTACATTCACTCAAGGATCAATATAAAACCAAGCATATACGTTTTTGTTTTTCTGTCAGAGGAAGTCAGAGTACCCAATGAAAACCAACACAGACATGAGGAGGACAAAAGGTATAAAAGTCTTTTATTGTTCAATTATGTTGTTGTTTCACGGGGTGCATTCTGCAAACTTCCATCCATCTGTTTTCTATACCCGCTTAATCCTGTACAGGGTCACAGGGGTCTGCAAGAGTATATCCCAGCTCTTTACAGACGAAAGGGAGGGGTACACCCTGGACGGGCCAGCAGTCCATCGCATGACCACATACTACTCTTTGTCCGATTGTATTGCCGATATTAAGCAGTGGTTGGCCAAAAAATGTCTTCATTGAAATGACACAATACTGAATGTATTGTGTTTGGGGGATACTGTGATGGCTGTCCTCGGCACATTGACTCCAAAGTTCAGTTCAACTATGCGAAATCTGGGAGTGACCTTTGACAGTCATCTGAGGTTTGATAAACAAATCGACAATGTTGTTAGGACTAGTTTTTTCCGGTTGCATCTCCTGGCCAAAGTTTAATGTTTTTAAGTCGACATGACCTGGAGAAGGCCATCTATGCCCTAATTGACTCATGGATAGACTATTGCAACGCACTTTATGTTGGAGTCTCCCAGTCTTCTGTTAGTCGCTTTCAGCTGGTGCAAAATCTTGCTGCCGATGTGTGCACATCACTCCTGTTCTTAACTGCCTTCATTGGCTTCCTGTCCTGTATAGAATTGATTTTAAACTTTTGATGTCTGTTTTTAAAGCTCTTAAAAGCCTTGTACCCTTGTATTTATCTGAGATTTTAACTGTCCACAATCCCGGTAGAGCTCTGAGGTCAACAAATCAGCTTTTGCTGGAGGTGCCGAGGTCAAAATATAAACACTGGGGTTACCGAGCCCTTTCCGTTGCCGCCCCCGGGCTCTGGAATAAGCTCCCCGTCGAGATCAACTTAACATACATGTTTTTGTGGGAGGAAGCTGGAGTACCCGGAGAAAGCCCTCGTGAACACTAACCCATGACACAAGAAAGTTCCTGCTTTGACTCATGGGTCTGGCAGGAATCTTTTGTTTTCTGCTAACTTGTAGCTACCAAAATGAACAGTGTTGATCCTAATGAGGGCTTCAACTTCTGTTATTGTTTAAAAAGCACTTTTTTAACATTGGGAATCAGAAAATTATAGTACCGCTACTGTACTGACATCAGTTGAAGTTATTTATTATAAGAGCTTGTAAGAACTCTCCCTGGGCACAGCAGCTAAACACTGATTTATGTGCCCTAGTAAAAGGGGTGGAGAAATTCGGTTGTGCTTGAGGTTGGATAGTGCAACCATAAACTTGCAACGCAGGATGAACATGGGGTTGGAGTATGGGTGCACACGCCTGAAAGAATTTGGGGTACACCTCTATCATTATCTGCAAGACAGCTGTAAGTCTTAATAAAAGTTTATAACATGTATCCCTGCCAACATAATTAAGTTACCTTTAATATTTTCTGATCTTTATTGGGAGGTTTTGTTTTTAATTGCACTTAAAGTTAACAGGTGTTATCAATATTAAAAAAAAACACAACTCTGGCCTTCCCTTTACTGGGTTGCTGCTGCACTTTGTAACACACACAGTGCAACAGAGAAGAAGTACTGTGTCAATAATATAGTAGAATGCTAATAATGTATTTCCTAAATCTGTTATCTGATTATTTAAAAATTCTTAATACAAAAGAAGCAGGTGTAGAGAAATGTATTTCTAAATTACATTAAACTGAGCACATATGTACTGTAGTTAGACAAATATGAAGGAAATATAAATAAGCTGTTTATTAGATGTTTTAGAACATGGTCAAAATAAAGTTAATGAAAGAAAAAGTGTCATATTACAACTGGCTTTTCCATGTGTCTGCCTCACAAAGCATAAAACGTGTTCCTCTGCCATTTCCATATCTTTTTTCTCTCCCCTACTTCTCTCTTTCATCCTCAGCCAGGCGTTTTTGGACATGTAAGATGTAAAAAAAAAATGCAGGAAGGAGAAGAAGAAAGAAAGGACAGTTCTGAAGGAATATGGCTCGTATTAATCTGGAAATATTACTTTTGCTCATCTGAACTAAATTACTGGTCTGAACTCGCTGTCCTCAGAGACTAGGCAGAGCGCCACCGGCAGCACAGATGGGCCAGGAGTCGTCGGCAGATCTGTCACCATAACCACAGCAAGCACATGAATCCCTGGTCTGTCGAGCTCTGTAGCTGTCCTTTTATACAGCGGATCAAAAGTGTTTCTTTGTTATTGTTGGGCTTGGGTTTATACTCGGGGGCAGCATCTTTGGAGGAGAATCCAAAGGTTTTGAGACCCCATCTTTTTCTTTATCCTATTTCATGCGATCTTATTGGCTTTGACATATCTGTTGATTAGAGCCCAATAGACCATTCAATCAAGGACATGCTAACAAGATGACATCCCTTATTTTAGATTACTAAAGTAAATCATAAATGCATGAATAAAAACTAATTTTAAAAAGTGCTTAATACTTTTATCAACAGTTAAATAATTGTATTAATAATTTAAAGAAAAATGGTGCTTGCTTGTTGAGAACAGAAGTTGTTAAGTAGTTGTATCAAATGCTACGTGCCACTAGAGGCCACGAAATCTATAGCTAGAAGAGTGAAACTGGTTTGATGGTTTCCTGGAGCTTGCCAAGGCTTGCGTTTTTCCACTATTAAGAAAAGGAGGCAGGCAAAAGTGATCTACAGCCTTTCAATGCTACCGTAAAGAATTTAAAGGTTTAATTTTACATGTTTCAAGGGTTTCCAAGCCTATCTACACACTGTCATCCACAACAGAGGTACAAGAATGTCTGTGTTCTGTACAGTAAGATAAATGTGAACATTAGAGTATATAAATAGCCAGTGGCACAGACTCAAGCAGCACTTGTTACAATTGCTCATAACTCCAGCTGTGGGGAGAGAGGGTCATTCTGTTTTCAATGGAATAGTTTATAACCACACTCACGCTGATGTATTTTCATCACATCAAAGGCTTTGTTGCATCACACTGCTGTCCTTATCTGTGCAATGTTTTTTTACTGAGATGCTGAGACGCTTTCGTTTACTCGGTGTCTGTCAGACTGAACGGCTCAACCCAGGAAAAGGGTTGGGTTGTTTCTTTTCTTCCATCAGCTTAACTTTTTGCTTTTAAAATATTTACAAGACAGAGGAAAGCTGTGATTTATCTCTATCTACAGTCATTCATGAAAGAAGTCATAAATTATCCTGCAGATGCCTCTGACAAGAGTCTCTAGCAGAAACCAGTAGGAATGTTACATATGAGTGGCAACAGGCAAACTGGTCGAGGTGTCCTAAAGTCTTGGTTACTACTGCTCAAATACAGCTACGCATACATACATGGTATGCAACATGTTTGGTCAGTGTCTTTTATTTTGTGAATTAGCAGAAGATGATCTGTTGTCCAAAATAATAAAGTTACTGATTGAGTGTTTAATTTTGAAATGGAGGAATACCAGGAGAAGTTTTAAGGAACAGCTCTTAGGAAACCTTTACAGAGGTCTCAAGACTTGAATAAGCTTGTCTGTACTTCATCTTGCCATGCATAATATATATATATATATATATATATATATATATATATATATATATACATATATATATAAACTTTTTTACCGTTCCTAGGACTGTGCTCTTCTGGACTGATACCTCTGATGCTGTTCCAAGTGCTCCAACTTCCACATCTTCTCCACGTCTTTTCTAGCTGATATTGCTGCCGTTTGCCATGTGAATCACCACTGCTCTATGTCCGGCTGGCTAGCCATCAACAGTTTAGCGGCCTGGATCTGGAAGTCCCACAGCAACGATAACAATACAATTCAATTCAATTTTATTTATATAGCGTCTTTTACAACAGAAGTTGTCTCTAGACGCTTTCCAGAGACCCAGAACATGAACCCCCGAGCAATTATTACATAAACAATGGCAGGTAAAAACTCCCCTAGTGGGAGAAAAACCTTAAGCCAAACAGTGGCAAGAAAAACTCCCCTTTAGGAGGGAAGAAACCTTGAGCAGGACCTCGCTCATAAGGGGGGACCCTCCTGCCGGAGGCCAGCTGGACAGAGTAATAATGTAAGAATAAAAAATAAACAATAATGTTCACTCTTTCATTCTCCACCACCCATCGAGGTATATCCTACCTTGACTTTGGGACTTTCAACCCACCCTGAGTGCAGATGTTCCTGTACTCTACAACTGCTTTACGTGCCAGCGTCTTGCATCTAGCTATTATGAGCTGGATTGTCTCTGGGGCATCTTTGCTCAGTCTGCAGCTGGGGTCATGTCTGGTGTGAAAGGCCCTGGCCTCTTCTGCCCTAGTGCTCAAGGCCTGTTCTTGTCCTGCCATGTTGTCCTTCAGTATAGTATTTTTCCAGCCACTGGTAGGATTTGTCAATGTCATCCGCTTCTTCAATCTGTCGATGGCACATGCCATTGGCTTCTCTTTCCATGACCGTTCCTCCTCCACATTTCTTCTCCGGACATCTGGTGCCTGAGACATTCACTTAGCAGCCTATCCTTAGGGCTCATCTTGATCTATAGATATATCTTATTTCATGGTATTTCATCCTGGATGGTGGTGTGTATATATATATATATATATATATATATATATATATATATATATGTATATGTATATAAATATATGTATATACATATGTATATAAATATATATATATATATATACATATATATATATATATATATATATATATATATATATATATATTTATATATATATATATATATATATTTATATATATATATATATATATATATATATATATATATATATATATATATATATATATATATATATACATATATATACAGAAAGCACAAAAAAAGGGGTAGAAGGATAATTAAGAAATTACTTTCAATTAGAGTTGCAGTGTGGTAGACTAAAGAAAAAGGTCCCTACTGCTCGTTGCTATAAAGGCAAATCACATCCCTCTTACTTGAGTGGTGGGACACGGTTGTGCTGCTTAGCGTATATGCATACATTTATACCACATGAGTGGGTAAAACTTACGAGGACACAGGTGTAAGCAGGTCTTAGAAACAGACTCCTTGGATTAAGCTTGCTTTGTGCTAAGGAAGCCTTCTAGAGCCAATTGAGAACTACAGATATCCTTATGTTTACGTTGTACTCTGTCTGTGTGGATTTGTAGTAGGATGAAGGTTTGCCTCACCCTAGCAAAAGGATCATCTAAAAGACTCTTCTCTGACAGCAGATGATTATGATGAAGTCCTGCCACAAAACTGCATAGTGACAGCTATGTTGACAAAAATATATAATAAAAAGGATGAGAACATGCCACTTGGGTTAAAATGTCAAGTTCTGGATACATATCATACTTGATCATATTTCCAATTCTTGTTGCACATTAACTCTTCCTTTAAGAAGCTTTATCACATTAGCACTGAAACGGCAGTGAAGTCTGTCTTGTGCCTGGTGTATATTGAACAATCTTTTCAATTGCCTGTCACAGAGTTTGTGCTAGTGTCACCTGTGTTTGCACATTCACCTGGCTTACATGTACTTGAACCTGTGACCTGACAAAACACATCCTCATGAGAGCAGGAAATGTGACTGTGAGAGGCCCCACTCGTGGGCGGTAGAGTGGTTTTATATGCAGACTGGCATTATCTGCATCTCCTGCTCTGCTCAAAGGACAGCGCCCCTAAATATACCCTGTGAGGCCTTCCCAGGCTCCTTTGGGCTGAGGCGATGCGGCCGCTGCTTGGGCTGAAGGCCAATGACATGACTGTCGACCTCCACGGAAAGTATTTTTAAGGTCAATTACAGGGTACAGTTCTTTTAGATGGCCGACTGGTTCTGAGGAGGCCTCACATTAAAGGTTTATGTGGAGAAGAACCAGAGATCTTTGCCCTAGCTCACCCCAGCTCCCATTGTTACCACATATCTACTGAGACGGTGCTCCCTGAAGAATTCCTGGGGTGATGCATTATGTGTAGCACGTGTGCGTGAGAAAACAAAAGTCCTTTCTTTTGCAAAGCCTTTCTTCAAGTGTAGATTTATACGTAAGTTATTCCAGCATTATTTCAACAGATAAGAACTTTTTGCTACCGTTTTTTCCCCACTATATGGCGCCCTAAAAAATCCTTAATTTTTCTCAAAAATCGGAAGTGTGCCCTATAATGTATAAGTTTGGTTGTGCTTACTGACCTCGAACCAATTTCATGTGGTACACTGCGCTAAAAAATCCGTCAACATTTTTTAGTGCGACTTTGGTAGCGATGAAGCTTAGCTTGATGGTCGGACCATTCAGCTGACACATTAAAGTCGGCCTTGTTTGAATATGGGTTGCACCATCAGGCACCGTTAGATAACTAATTATAGTAAGGTAACATTGACTAGATGTTGGATGATGGGTGCTTGCCAGCACTAGATAATTAAACATCAAGCTAAGGTTAGGTTTTTTCCGCAAACCCAATTTTCAAATCTATATCATAATCCAACTCAAATGTTGGACTATAATGTTGTTCCAACCTCACACTAACTTCAGGTGTCCGCTATCACTGGCAACAATGAACCAATAGTACGACGCTTAAAGGAGCTGTATGTAAGAGCAATAATAAAACGAATCATAAAATGGCCCCGATATGTCAACAGACATTTAAAAATCATGTTCATTTCAAATACTTATGTCACTGACAACAGCACTCAAGCCAGGATATTCCAGTTTAAAAAGAGGAGTTGCAGCCCTCAACTGATGTTTATGTTGAAATTTTTTGTTTTGGCCTGAAGCTCCACCCTCCACCTATCTCCCAATCACCAAGTCAGTATTGTTTCTGAAGCTCCACCCTCCACCTATCTCCCAATCACCAAGTCAGTATTGTTTCTGAAGCTCCACCCTCCACCTATCTCCCAATCACCAAGTCAGTATTGTTTCTGAAGCTCCACCCTCCACCTATCTCCCAATCACCAAGTCAGTATTGTTTCTGAAGCTCCACCCTCCACCTATCTCCCAATCACCAAGTCAGTATTGTTTCTGAAGCTCCACCCTCCACCTATCTCCCAATCACCAAGTCAGTATTGTTTCTGCATCCGGGTTGCCAGCTCAGCTCTAATTATCGCAGCAGCCGCTACGAACGTGTTGGATGAAAAACCTGGCAACCTCTGGTCGGGGGGAGGAGGTGGAGGGTACACGCCGCTCAACAATATTTTGAAAGTGACTGCAGTACCAGTTTTGGACATTTCTTACAGACGGCTCCTTTAACTCCACTTTCTATTTGTGGATTCGTGGAAGACGAATGATTTAAAGTGTATTTTTCTGTATTAGTTACTACTCAACGATATTCTCAGTTATTGGGAATGAGTTGAATAAAGTTTTGCTTACCAGACTGTTGTTTCACTTTATATAAGTTATATAACCCAGGGCGCCTTATGTATGAAAATAGACCCGTTCATTGATATTGTGCCCTATAATGCGGTGGTCTGCAAGGGTCTGCAAATTACGGTATTAAATCGTTTCAAAAACCTTCAGATGTTCCTTTTAAACAAAAGGTTGCGCTTTGTTTAAAAAGTTGGTTTTATTTGTCATTAAAACACACTCAGATGATTAAAAATTTATTTTTTCAAAAATATAGTTTTCTCTCATTAGACTGAAGCTTTTCATACTGGCCATGAAGTTATCATGGCAAGTGTGAAAACAATGACAGCTACCAGTGATTTATACCATTTACTTAAGGCCACCTTTCCTTATCATACCACCTTGCTTAACGTGGTGGAATTAATTTGAATAGGCTGGTAAAAACAACTGTAAAAACATGGCGTATTCATCAGCACAGACAGAGACAGATAACAAGCACAGAATAATAAACTTATTTTGGTCCTCATTAGAGGGCTTATCTTAATCTTCCCACACATATAAACACTCACACGAGTTCAATTTTCTCAACACAGGCCACACACGAGGACCCACACAGCTGACCAACACTCATTATAAATGAGCATCCACGAGATGATTTTGGTCCTTTTCATGATTCAATCCAACAAAACTCTAGTTGGCCATAAATACAGGCCTGTCAAAATGTTTTCTACTCCACAGAGAGGGGAGGGGCACATGGTACAGTAGACACCATTCACTTCTCTGTGTGCTTGGACGGGGCAAAGGCAAGGTTGGAGTTGGTGGCTTTGGTCTCACTGAAGAGTGAGGTATTGATGGGACAAAAGTGAGGGGAAGGATTCAAAAGGCCCACTTGTGCGGACGAGAGCCAGGCATCTATGTGTTTGCTGTGCTGTGGCTCTGCTGCAGTTCAATGAGAGCTCTATACATACTCTTTTTCAATCCGGACACTTCAGTTTGACAAGGTTTGGATACCAGGGGTACAGTCAGATTGTCGAAAGAAACAGTTGGCTCCTGTCATTTCCTAAATGCTTTTCCTTGAACTTGTTGGAAAACGTCATTAGATTAAGAAAAGATGTTCGGAGAAAGCTATAAGGACTTTTTTTTTAAAAGATGACAGTGCTTAATATCAATCTGACCTCACTTAAACTTTGCTGTAAAATTAAAATCAACAATGAAAAAAACCATTGCAGCCACAAGGAATTGCGGGACAGCTTTCCTTCATTAGAAGGTTGTGCAGAGTGGTGCATGTGTGACTACTTTTTTTTTTTGAGAATTTTGATTTTCAACAGTGGGAAGCCTCCCCCAATTGGAGTTTAATTTTTAATTTTTTTTTTATCAAGTCTGTGGTACCTACAGTTTTCTTTGAGTGTCCCAATACGGCTTTTGCTCCTTCAAAAACAAAACTCACCTAGGACAGGGCTTTACCCCTTTTTTCACCTACAGCACCCCAAACATAACGTACCTTCTCCAAACCTTAGACATTATTTCCCTGGGAACATCACCACTGCTGGTCCACATGACATGCCGAGTACACATCGCCAAGCCGCTAAGTGTACACTGGCTGGGGTGTCCCCTGTTTGCCCTGGGGGAGAGCGTATTTTCATGGCCACTGGGTTTTCTGGGTCTGAAATGGAACACCAGGGTGTGATGGTCTCTACCCGTCCTTCCTCATGACCATTGAAGGTGTGAAATTCCCAGGGCTCAGACTGTCCACTTGTCCTACTAGCTCCAGAGCCCAGAAGCTGCACAGACAGAGGGAGGGACTGGAGGTTACACTTTCTCCTTTGCCACCATCATCTATGTCTGAGTGCAAACCATGGATCTATAATATTAACTGGATACATGTGCCCAAAATGGCCGCCCATTCATTTCAATGCATTTTGCTCAGCCAGCGCATGTGCCGAAAAAATCTCGGACTTCCTGGTTTACTTCCGTGTACACGGGCCCATAGAGCATGCGCAGTTGAGTCACCTCCCAGGATGCTCTGGGGCCTCCCATCATGCCCCGGGGCAACATCAATGGCACCGACACGGCCGTGACGTCACGCCCAGAAAGAGACTTTTCTTTGACTTTTCTGGCCGTTATAAAACATTTTTGACGGATATAAAGTCCATGACTTAAAAATATAGAATACAAAGATTAGTTATTGCCGGTGATTACAGCTGGAGGTGTCCTGTGAACAGTTTTAGAGGCTTCTCTTTTACTATTGCGGTCTATGGGAAAAAAGCTTTCTGGGCCCCATGGGATTTTTTGTTGCAGTACCGCGGCTGGCCACTGGAAAAAATCGGCACACCTTCTGAGCGCGAGACTGGGGGGCTGGTGCAAACCCCTCAATCTCATTCATCAACAGTGCTCTCTTGTCCCAGTGCACTCATAGAATCAGTCCTCGTGGTTGTCAAATACTGTCTTCTCAATTTGTTAAGTCTTGATATAATTGTTTATGTTGGACATTTCAGGTGTTTAACAGTCAATGAGTCATGGGATGGAGTCACCAGATGTAGTCAGGGCCTACACTCAGTGGCCTAAATTGACAGTTACAGGAGGGTTTGTGTTGGTGGTGATGGAGAGGCCTTTCATTGGTGTACTGGGTGTGTCACCAGCATGACCTGGAGTAACCCTGCTACTCTAAGTTTCTCACCGCAGCTGTGGCAAAATCAGGTTGTAGATATAATTTTACCACTTGGAAGGAAAGCAGAGCTTTGACTGTTTCTCAGACATTAAAAACATTTCAAGCTGTAGTAACCAGTAACCTGAGACTAGTTTAATCTTCAGCAGCAGAAAAAGAAACACAAGTAGTTATTGGAAGCCACAAAAAAAAAAAATCACAACAAATAGCTAGGTAAGGTGAATATAAACATGTTTCTCTTAAATCTTCCCTATAGGGAAATATATTTAGTAGCAGTCCAATAGGGCAATAAATGCCTACATACGCATTGCTTCTAAACAGTCACAGTTTAATTCGTTTTTTGACCCTGTTGTTACTCCCTGAGGGGAGGTTAGAATATTTTGCAGCCATTAAAAGATTTTATAAGTTAAGCAATGGTGTTTTACAATATATTTGTAGTGAATTGGACGGAGAGAGAACCATAAAGACACCTTAGATGGCTGGCAGAGTGTCTATACTTGTTCAGAAGAAAGGCATAAAATTAAACCCCAATATGACCAAAGCATACTTGTTTAAACAAGAAAAATTACAAGCAGCTGTTGCTCTTAAATGTACGTGCTGCAGGACAAGATTGAAACAATCTCCATATTCGTCCTGGAAATGTCAATCCTACACTGATAAATCTCTCAAAAGGTTCCGTGTGAAGAACACAGAAAGTCCCCCATTCTCTTCATTTACACTGATTCAGCTTTCAATTCAGGGCTTTGAGAATGAAATGTCAATTTCTTCACATCTGATATTCTAATCCTGAAATCTAATGAAACCACAATGCCATCCAAGTGCAAACTGATGATGCACTACATAATCTTTAAATCACGTTTCATGTTCTTGTTCCATTCATCAAGTTTGGTTTGTTTTCAGATATTTCCACAAGCATTTTTGCAGTTAGGAAGTTTAAGTCCTTTTGCTTTGTACTATAATCTGGTACTCCAGTTGACCTATCCCATCCTGTTGTGTTGCCAGAATTGCAAGATGCCTGACTGTGAGATGTTTGCTTTTAAAATCCAGCTAAAGAGACCAAGTAGGCCGTCTGATTATTGTGTGCTAAAGTTGCTGTGAGATCGTAGTGTTGTTCCTCTTCCTGTCCGTTCTCCATGTGTACGTTTATTTATGTAATATCAGAGGAATATTCAAAGGTGTTGCCTTTCAAATGATATTACATTTTGCTTTTCCTAACCAGATATGGTGTGTGTGTGTGTGTGTGTGTGTGTGTGTGTGTGTGTGTGTGTGTGTGTGTGTGTGTGTGTGTGAGTGTGAGTGTGTGTGTGTGTGTGTGTGTGTGTGTGTGTGTGTTTTAGTTACAATTATTAAGTGACACATAAACTGATACTGTAATTGTAATATCTTTGATTTTGAATCTTCTAATCACTTGCAGAGCTGCGTCTGTGCTTTGCACACTACTCTGTATTGAAATCATTTATTTGATGCTTGAAGTTCAGATGCAAAAGATATAAAGACGCTCAAACTTTCTTAAACACAGAGACATACATGAAGTATCAGAATCAGAAAAGGGTTTATTGCCAAGTTTTCACACGAGGAATTTGTTTTGGGGATTGGTGCAACACAATACAAATATAAAAACAGATATATAAGAGATAAAATAAAATTAAATGTATAAACAATAAAAAGTATAAACAGTAAAATAAAATGTAGACCGGAAATGTACAAAATGAGGTTTTAAAGTGCCGGGTGAGTGTACAAAAGTGACTTAGGAACTTAGGATAGGTAAAAAGTATAGACAGAAATGTACAATGAGGTTTGTAAAGTGCCGGATATGAGTCTGCGCTTGTGCTTAACTCTTTCTCACTAAAGTAAACTGACAGTGCTTCCACAATACAGCCCTGGCCAGCCTCTAGTGGCTGAAGAGAGCATTGAGTCATCTGACTAAATCACAGCATGATCCTCAATCCCATATCGACATCCTAAAACACAATCACTTCTTTTAGCAGCAAAGTGTGACTGACACCCTCTCATGATGCTTCAAATTTAGCTTATCATATGACCACTTTGTGCATTTTTATCGATCCACTATCATTACAGTAATGAGAATACTTGATTATATAGTAGACAGTAAACAATCAACAGTTTACGGATGCCAGATTAGATTTTTTTATCTCACTAAATCCTTTTATTAAAGACTGAAAACAGCACAGAAGTGTTATCTATATCTGTGATTTTAGAATATGCATACCTACATACATACTGTACGTACTTGTATTTGTATGTAGGTATGTATATATAAGCCCACTGAAACCAGATATTTCCTCTATCTGTCATCCCTTTGCCATTTTACTCAAGCCCCAGCCCCAGGACTGAGCTTTTACTGTTTACAATGAGCCATTTTCTTAAGTACTCATAGCCTTAAGTACTGTTTAGTGGACGTCTGTTAATTTGACACCATTATGCCACAGAGAAGGTCTGTGTAGGTGTTAATGTTAGTGTGGGAGATTGCCAGAAATCTGTATAATCCCTGCTTGCCTCATCATGTACTGTGAAAACAATGCTGCTTTTTATCACGTCGTTTTTTTGTATTTTTTTGTTTCTGGCATGGTCTACAGTTTGTAGATAATACTTTCTACTATGCCACTACTACCAGCTCCCAGAGAGAGTTCTCTTTTGCTCATTGCCATTATACATAGATGTGGTGATATGCTATCATGGTGGCTATTAATAATTTCAAACAGGTTCAAGATATAACTGCTATGATATGAACTAGCACTTGATGAGCAATATATATCAGATTTTTAGTATAAAAAACTCATTTGATCTTTATTTTTTGCCATTCATGTCAGGCAGCTATAACTTTATAAGCCTGCAACTGCAGGTTTTTAAGATTATTCTATACCAGGGGTCGGCAACCCGCGGCTCTAGAGCCGCATGCGGCTCTTTAGCGCCGCCCTAGTGGCTCCTGGAGCTTTTTAAAAAATGTTTCACCTTTTTTTCCTTTTTTTCCCCTTTTTCTTCTTTTTTGCTTCTTTTTTTCTTCCTTTTTTTCCTATTTCTTTCTATTTCTTTTCTCTTTTTTTCTTTCTTTTCTTGTTTTTTTTGCTTTTTTCTTCTTTTTTTTCCTTTTTTCCCCTTTTTCTTTTTTTTCTTCCTTTTTCTTTGTCTTTATTTTCTCTTTTTTTCTCTTTTTTCTCTTTTTTTCCTTTTTTTTCTTTCTTTTCTTGTTTTTTTTTCTTTTTTCTTCTTTCTTTCCTTTTTTCCACTTTTTTTTCTTCCTTTTTCCTTTCCTTTTTAATCTCGACATTTTGACTTTTTTCTCAACATTTCGACTTTTTTCTCGACATTTCCACTTTTTTCTCAACATTTGAACTTTTTTCTCGAGATTGTACTTCAACATTAATCTCAACATTTTGACTTTTTTCTCCACATTTTGACTTTTTTTCGACATTTCTCCTTTCACCATTTGCCTTCATTCTAAGGCTGATACAAGACCTTTCATTTTTTGCGGCTCCAGACATATTCGTATTTTGTGTTTTTGGTCCAATATGGCTCTTTCAACATTTTGGGTTGCCGACCCCTGTTCTATACTGTTAGTTCTTAAGGCCTTTTTTTTTCTTTTTTTGACTACACATTTGACTTCAGTACAAGTTGACTTGGAACTTTCAGTTCCACCTTCCTCCAGTTTTCCTTAACTTTACTTTAACCTCCCTCCCTTCCTCCCTCCCTCCCTCTGTGCCACTACCCAGTTTAAATTGGCCGACTTGGTAGAGTTAGGTTTGTGTGTGGTGGCACTGGGGGCAGGGTGCAGAGCTCGCCTGGGCTGACTGTACCCAGCCCCTCATAATTACAGACAGTAAACAGCTCTGGCTTTTTCCCCGTCTGATGGAGAGAGAGTTCACTTTGGCAAAAGGATAAAAGACAGAGAGGAGGAGGAGGAGGGTGAGGAAGTTTTCAGGATGGACAAAGACTGTCAGCCTCTTTCTGGGTGTTGACCATGGAGGCAGCTTTCAAAGAACTAGTGTACAATCAGGTTTATATGCAACCAAACACACAGAGACACACACACACACACACACACACACACACACACACACACACACACAAAGTGACAGTCTTTGATGTGATTTTTCTAACAGTAAGTCTCAATTAAAACTTCCAACAGCCCTCGGTGGATTTTCTTTTTACTTTTCTGTCTGAAACTATCTAATTGATCTAATGTCTGACTCTGAGTGTGCCATTCTGTCTTCCTGTCTGCCTGTCTGGGTCGTGTCTCTACTCTATTGTGTCAAGTCTAGTTGCTCCAAATTTAATTCTATGACTTCTGTTTTCCTTGACTTTATTTGAACATTCTCTCTTACCACCTCACACACACACACAGACACCTACCTTTTGCATTTTTATATGCTTCTCAAACAGAACTGTTGTACGGAAAAAAAAATATGAAACAGTATACTTCATGTGAAAACTTTAAATAACAGTTTGTGGATGCAATGATATATACGGCCTCTCGGTTTCTCCAATTCCTTCCTACCTCTCTTTCTCTCTCTCTCTGTTCCTCTGGCTTTGCACTAACTACACGGCACTGGCTGGCGGTGGGACAGGAGGTTTTCTTTGGCAGTCTGCTCTCCTTCTCTTGGCCGGGACAGGCCCTGGAGCGTGCTACTGACTGAGTGTGGAAGGGAAGCCGGGAGGTAGTGAAGGAGGAGGGCAGAGAGGGAAGTGGAGAAGGCTTGGGAGGAGGGAGACCGGAGGGGTGGAGGCGTGGTCTTGTGTTGGTAATGAAGTCTTCTCTTTCATCCTCAGAAGGCAGTGTGTGCGAACGGGCTGGAGTCTGTGCAGCTCCACAACCTTCTTTGCCTGTAAAGTGTGCTGAAAGCTGCTCCGCTCTGCACCGCCCGTGTGCCCCGGCTCCCGTCTGCTTCAGCTGAGAGATACAAAGAAACCCAGACTGAGTGGGACCACTACAACCATGAGTCTTTCACTTGTGATGGCTTCACCAGATTGCCCTTGAGGTAAGACATGGAACTGCCTTATGTGCTGCTTTTATTGTCCATATGAGTGCTGTCCTTTACTGTCTGTATCTGTTGATTGTTGTGGTGGGGCGGGGGTGTTATGGGGGCAGTCCAGTTTAGGTCACTCCCACCCTTAACACGCATGTGTGCTTGTGTGTGTGTGTGTGTGTGTGTGTGTGTGTGTGTGTGTGTGTGCGTGTGCATGTGCGCATGCGCATTTAAATGCTCATGAATACAAATGAATCCACCGTTCTAAAGTTTATTTATAAATGTAAACCACTATTACAGAAGGATTTTTGTTAATGCTGATGAATTGCTTCTAATAGAAGGAAGGGAGACTGACATCTTTTGGAGAAAAGGATGAAGTTCTCCCATTACAAAATTACAACTTTCGTAACAATTAAATATTGAGTCCATCCTTCCAGTTCAGCTTTTTACAGTTATTATATGAATCAGCATAAACGGTGTGTCCCATGTTTTTGTTTTTGTACGCTATACTCTTTCAGTAAATTGGATGAACAAAGTAACCTCTTGGATTAGTTCACAAAACTATCCCAGCTAACCAACAAGTGGGGGCGTTCAAGCTTCTGTAGATTTTTCCATGAAGAACTCTGAGGATTCTCTAAACATCACTTCCCTAGAGCCAGTGTGAGATATAGTTCCTCCCCTATGCATGGTTATCCTACCTGGTTATCCTACCTGGTTATCCTACCAGGCATAACCCAAGCCCTGCCAGTCAGGAACTGAAATTTGATGAGTTGGTAGAGTAGCTCAGGGAGGGTACTAATTGTGAATTTGTGGAGATGTAGGCCATTTATTTATACACCTTTTTCGAGCTGTAGTCGAACCGAACTGGAGTTCTTGAAATCGAGTTATTAGAGCCAGATTACGCAGCTCTAAATCGTTCTATTCAGGAATGTGCAAACTCGCGGTTAGCCGAGCTATTGACAGCTTGGGATTCCCCCATCCGGAAGTTACAAGACCGCAGAAGCGGGAATAACAACAATCACGGCATCACAACAACACACTAGCAGAAGAAGAAGTGGAAGACTTTGCGTCCTTCTTATGTGCAAAATGATCAGGTTTAGTATGTAAGAAATGTACAGAGTTGCTGCATGGCTGATGTTCATATCTTTGCGTGTTGTTGTCTTCCTTCTACGTCTGCTTCAAATTTGTTTAGTATTTGTTAGTAAACTAACCGGAAGAATGCCAGCGCGAAAGGGATTGTAGCGCCACCTAGCGTCGCGGAGTGGAATGCACCTCACTCAATAATTTGATTCTCTTCCCGCGTTTGCCCATAGCTCGGTGTAGATGTGCATGTAATCGTACTGAGGATTGTTTGTTCAAGTACAGACACAAAGTAGGTGTCAAATTGTCGCCCGCCAACCAGTGGGGTAAGACGACAGAGTAGAACACACCAATTCAACCAGTTCTGCTTTTGTCACGAAGCTGATTCCGCAGGACCAGCTTGTTGTTTGTAAGCGCACACTGATGCAGCACTGCATCACGTTTGTTTGGTCTGTACGAAAGGGGAAAACTGGGGACGGAAGTCCGCTTTTTTGTGCTGATATTGTGCTGTGTGTGTCAATAAAGACTCACTGTCACATGTCACTCAAAACAGTGGCACCACTAGTTGGAAACAAGGCTAAAAATGTACCTTCTAAGATGGATTGAAGCAGCAGACTCAAGTGGTTCAAGTGGGAACTGCTATTGTTTTTATGGGGGGGGGCATCACACAGAAAGAAACTTGATTGTATGTTGCTACTTACAAAGCGTCAGTCCGGTTTCATGGCACTTGGCGTATTGTTATTTGCTTTGGCTCAGGTATTTATTCATGCAACATAACTTTCTCCAGTGTAGCTTTGTAAAGAAACAATCCAAACAAAGTTCTGATCATTTTATCCCATTTTATTTTATCGGTTGTTTCAGAAAATTGTTTGCTACATGCTACAATTGCTACATTTATAATATTCCTATGCTTCAGCTATCATAATGTCGCATCCATCTCATGCCATACTGTTTGTAGCCGCAGGTGTTTGCTTTTGGAAAGCTAGCACATTTCCTGATGTTGATGCCTCGGTCGTGTGCTCCCATGAATTTAGGGGCTTTAGCTTCTGAAAAAGCACTGAGGCAAGGACGGGGTTAGCTTTACTGTTGCATTCAAAAACCATATGTCTCCCTCCACCACGAATGACTCCATATGTAAGGTTCAGAGTTGCTTTTTTGTCAGGTTAGCTCATTGTTGATTTGACCAAGTGATAATGGGAACTTTAAGAATGTGAAACAAGCTGTTATTCAGCATCAACCGAGGTGGAGATGTATTTATTTGAACTGAAGATTGTCATTATAGGAAGATGGATGCAACAGACTTATTCCTGTGAAGGACAAGAGGTATCTGCAGCTGTGACACCAGACTTTGAAGTGATTTCATTGGATCTGTCCCCCCTCCCCGCTGGGCAATACAGATCCGGCCTGCAACACACACACTTTCATCCAAATTCCCTTGGAAATCCATCCATCTGTATTCTTTCTCTTCCCTCCTTCCTGATCCCATTCACCCCAGGGGTTCTTGCACCCTGATACACCTCTGTGAGGCCTTGAGCTGCTATCAACACCTCCTGTTGTTTTCCTACGATTTTATTCTTCATACTTACTAGTGTGACATGCTTCAAGGGGAATGGGTCTTTCCAATACCTCTCCCAGAAAAAAGGAAAGAAAAAAAACTATGTGACTTTCCACTAGTTTCTGCCGGGACATGAGAATTATGGTTTCCCAAATGTACAGGAGCCTGGCTTAATTGAAAAAACACAACCTTGGTCTGCCATGAAGGAGACGCTCCTTGTGTCACTGTTGAACTGTGTGAATGTACTTTCCAGAGCTGGCGAGGGGAAGGGAAGGAGAAAGAAAAACACAAGAGGAGCATGAGATGGAGGATAGACAGAAGCCTTATGCAAATAGAATTATGGAAGTGTGGAAAATGAGGAAAACTGTCTGAAAACACTGGTAGTGTACGAAGTAGATTCAGAAGAAGGATTCTTATAATCAAATTTAGAGGGATATGAGATCATAATGTGAAGACCTCCCAGTTCACTGTAATCTGGTCTCTCAGGATAGGATTTTAGTTGGGCTAAAAGAGGCCTTCATAAGACTGATTTTCAGTCATCTCGCCCTAAAAGGAAACATTAGAACCTACAGTAAAACCCGCTTGATTGCAGTCTACTTAAAAGCAGCATCTCTCCCATGATTTTCTCAGCAGGAGGTCCTTATAACTCTGGGGCCTTCTCAAGCAGTCTGCTCACTATATCTTGCAATACTATAGCTTAAAGTCTCCTAACCAAAACACCACTTGACTTCCAATTGAAGGTTTGGCTACGTTTTCTCCATTTCCCGTATGGACGATACTCCTTGTATCTTGTCAGTATGGGTCTTATTATACTGTATGTGCTGCCACCACTCCCACCTCATCTGTTTCTCCTCACCTCCTGCATTCTCTCCCACCCTCTCTTCCGTATTTGTGTGGCAACCCCTTATTGTGATGACTGAGGCTCTGTAGTTGATTCAGACGATACATTTGTCACGCACATGTTTGCCAGCAGCCGCTGTTGCCAGGCCTTTAGAGGAAAGCATGTTTTGTTGACTTCCTCTCTGGGTTGCTCAGTTGTTTGTCAGGGCACTGTGACCCATGACCCCCCCCCCCACCATCTCCTGCCAGCTAATGTAACCAGATTGACCCCGCAGATTGACCACCCTCATTCTTCCACCACCACACTCATCCAGGATTACTGGCAGTTAGAAATATGGATAATCTCTTGCAAATGTTGGTCTTTATTAAAGTGTTTCTTATTTAATCAATTCCTGTGATGACATGCTTTCAGGCTGACTTCATCCTGAACTCTGAAGAAAGTGTGAAAAGACACAACTAGAGGAAATTTGCTTTGACACATTAAGCATTGAGAAAGGCCACTGATTTCTTACAGTATTATTCTTATTGATGTACATTTTATTATTGTAAGAGAATTCCTTCCTGAATATGAAATAAGTTGATCCCCTGCAATAAGGCTAGCTTTGAGAAACACTGGATATATCATAATCCTCCTATCAGATACTGACACCGTGAAACAGCTGAGACATCCAATACTGTCTTTAAGGTTGGTTTCTTAGCAGATCAATAAGGGCTGTTCACACAAGTAATATGGTTGCTTAACACTTTAAAGATTGTGAATCCTTTCATTCCCATGTTGACTGATAGTGTCATGACCCTACTGTGTCGGTTAAGAGGACCTTCATTAAACTTTATTCATGAAAGCTGATCAAAAACTTCAACCTGGGCAGATGTTAATATTTGTGTCAGTGGTTACATTTTCCCCTATTTTCAGGATAACGGTGATGAATTAATAGTTGGAAATATTTTTCATGAGATCATGAGTAAATAAAGCAAACAATCTTAACAAGGAATGCCTTTTCTGCAAGTCTGGATGATATAATGCTGCCAATTACAAAACAATTACAGATTTTCTGCAGAGCGATTTATTGCTTCTTTATAGCTTTAGATGATATATCAAAAATATTTTAATCCTCTCAGTTGCTCCAAGTTTTTTCTTTTATTTTCAGTAGATCCATTAGAAGGCCAAACCCCATTTTCTGAGCATATATCATTTTGACTTCATCTCAATATGTAAATAAACCAATATAATGATTACAGTCAATTTTGTTCTAGCTCAACTCTCATAGATGTCTTCATACAGATAATCAGATGTGGGGTAATATTTAGCTGTATGTTTAAAAAAAAATATTCTCTACTTTTTTCCTGTATTTTCTGTAAAATGTGTTTTACTAATTTCTTTATATAAAATCTTGACTCTTTTTACATATTTATGGAAGGGCCACATGTCAAGACAGTGCTGTGTCTCTTGATATTTGTCAAGTCAGTGTGACTCTTGATGTTTCAGATAGGTATAACCCATCAAGGATTTCCACGGTCAGCAGAATTAATACTGAGTTGGTGCATCATAGTTTTTCTACTTTACATTCCATCCTCTCTTGCGCTCCCACTTCTGCCAGTGGCATGCCAATTGACAAACTTTGCATCCCACACAGAGTCTTAGGCCTGTATATGGGATTTGGAGGCAGAGGTTTGTGAAGTTGAGCACAGTCAGTGTAACATTGATGTAAAACACATGACTTGAGGCAAGCCTCCCAGGTTCCCTCATCTCATCCCTTCCTCTTGCCTCCCTTTACTCCCCTATTCCTCCCTATCTGCACCCTCTTTTTCAAACAGGACACATTCTGAATATTTTCCATTCTGCAAATACATCTTTATTTGTCAGGCCACATCTTTAATCAAAGCCCTCTCATAAATCGGCTCAAACTCATTTTCAAGTTTATTAAAATGTGCATGTGTTTTCTGCAAGTTTGTGTTTTACGTCATGCATGTATGTGTCTTTGACTGCAGGCCCAAACATCTGAGTCAGAGCGTGAGCGGTATACTATGTGACTGCTGACAAACAACCATTGGCTCAGCAGCCATCTGTTTATTAGACACTATATCCAATAGGCAGAAAATTGGCCTGAATTTTTGCCTTGCACCTCTGCTCCTTCTGCTACAGGAAGGCTCTGATTGCCTTTGACACTAACAACAAGAACAGGCTTCCTGAGAGGACTTTCTGAAAAAACTGCTTTTGTATCTGTAGAGAAAATTACACCGAAAAATACAGTAAAACTTTGCCGTTACCTCTGAACTTGTTCTAATTTGTACAAGCGCTTTAAGACCTCACGGAACGATGTGTTACCACCATAAAAGATTAGAAACAATGAATGGCTTATGCATACTTCGTTGTTATTCAATGATGCTAGACTGTACATTGTAGGCATATATCTTTGAACGAGAATGACCAGTAAATTATAGATGAGGCACATCTCCAAATGCTTTGGCCCAGATCCAAGAGATAAACACCTTTAGGAATGCTTTCCCTTTTCAACCTCTTTTCCGCTACATTCCTTCTGTCTCCCTCTCCCTCCTCCGTTTTGCTCCAGATGTGGCATTGTTTTGGATACATTTGTTTTGGGCTTGAGCCGATGGGCCGACAGAGGGTCTGATGTCATGCTCTATTTAAAGTAAAGCCATGAGAACTGTGTTGAAATGAGTGTACTGCGGTTTCACTTCAAAGCTTCTGTCTTGGACTACTTATGACTGTCGTTCGTGGCACAGCCGTCTCTGTCATGGACAGACGACCACATTCATTTCAGGTGTTGACAGACATGTCATTTTGAAAAGGTTCAGGGAGGAGACGTAGGGTTTTCACAGAAGCCAAAAGCATGACATTTTTCAGCTTTATCTTTTATCACGGACACGGGGTTTCTACTTAAATTATCTGAGTTTCACTGTGATTTAGAATAATCTACCTCTCCACAAACAAAGAAGATGCTGAGATTGTATTTGAAGCTTGCACAGGGCTTTTTATAGTATGAGTCAGAGACACATGATACGGTAGTAGAATTAAATAAAAAAGACAATGCCCTCAATTGAACCAAAGCAACATGACAGGTTTTGTATGGGTCAGGGGAGTGAGATGCTGCTTAAACTTTCTAATTAACTCTGTCAGTCAGTGTACCTGCCACCTTACGCCGCTAAAGAATGGGATAATGGAGGTCTGTCTGTGTGTTGGGTGCATGTACATAGTTGCATGTCTGTAGGGTATTTTCTGCCTCTAGATACAAAATAATTCATTGAGTTCCAGCTTTGGGTGGAGAACTGAATTTTTTTTTTGCTTTGATGACTGAGCTTATTGTGCTTTTGTATTTAAACTGACAGCATAGTGGAGAGCAACTGACTATCAGGCTCTACTGTCAGATTCCCCATGGCAGCTCTGCCGTCAGCACTGTTTGGCCTTCAAACACATATATTTGTCAGGTCCACTCAAGTGTCCCTGGTTCAAACAGCTCTTAAGTTCGAACCCTGCTGAATATTTCCGGGTCAAACGGGGTATGTTTGCCAGATCCTCATCCCTCACTGTTCATCCCTTCTCCCTGCTCCATGGTGTTTGCCAGAGAAGTTCACAGTGGCTTCTTGGTCCTTCAGCAGATGAAAGATGGAACTAATGACATAAAGTGCAAGCAGATGATTGGTGTTTTTCCATTGAGTCATTCACACATGCTCACTTGCAGACATACAGAGAGGGAAAGTTGCATTTGGATAATACAATGATCAGCCAGTTTCTCTCCCCAGTTATGACCCTTTTGGAGAGCGACTTCACTTTTTATCAGCGTAAGAAGTCCTCATCCTTAAAATGCCAAGCGTTTCAAGCACACATTTTTCACAATCACTACTGTTCGACACTTATACATTGGAAAGGTAGAGAATCCTCAGGTTAAAAGGTAAAACTGTCAGGATATGAAAACAGTGCCATGTCTGTTTTTAAAAGGATCCCTTACATCACTTATGGGGTATGACAGCTTTCAGAATCCAGGTGAGCGGTTCATGTGTTCATACTCATGTTTTGGTTTTTATTGGTACTGTCATATTCTAAGGAGACTTAAGGAGTCCAAGTTGAGAGGGGTCAGCAACACAGCTTTTAGTGAACACAGAAGTTTGTTCATGTGTTTTTGGTAGTATTTCCTTTAGTAAGTATTTATGAATGCAGACGTGTTTTTCTCACAAAAATGCACCTCTGCGCACTTCTCTCTACCTCCCAGCTGTAAATGCGCAGTGGCACTATGGTCAACATCAAAGACACAGACATGTTTACACATTTTCATGTGCAGATGTAAACAGACTTTTGGATAATTTATATTTACTTCCATGCAAGCACATAAACATTAAAGATAAAATCAAGAAAAGCTCTTGAGAATGTCTGTCCTTTCTCAGATGCCCACACAAGGCAAATTCTCGCAAAAACCTACTCCAGATTATTTTCCGGAGCAGCACCCCGGTGTTTCCTGTAGGCACAGAGGCCAAATATTACACACAGTGAAATGATAACAGTTAAGCCCCTTGGCTTACAAGGTCAAGCACATCTAGATGATCAGTGCTTCCACTCCATATACTGTTTATGACTATGTGTATACACACCATGCAGTCTGTCAGACAATTGTATACACCCCACACCCAGCTCCGAGCTCACACAGCTGGCAGAGACAAACATTCACAGAGTCTGTTTTAAGGGAGGGGTGTGTGAGTGTGTGTGTGTGTGTCTGTGTGTCTGTGTGTGTGTATAGCTTATGTTATGGTGACATAAATCTGTCTACACTGTCCCATTGCAGGGACTCACCTCTCTGTTGTGGACAAAAAGTCACCATAATATAAATCATGACCATTCAGAGTAAAGACTTGGACTGGCTGTGAGGTTAGGGTTGGGTTAGGTAGGTGGTGATTATGGTGAGAATAAGAAGTGAATTAATACAATGCCAAACACAAACAAAAAAGTGTTTCTGTATGTGTGTGGAGATGTGTGAGAGTGTAGCATTTTCATGTCCCTATATATGAATATGCACATGTGTGAACTTATTGAACTTCAATAATCTCCTGCGCTCTCCTCTGTCTCAGTCAATGACAGCTTGTGTTTCTCTTTAGAAAGCCCCTGGCTCTCTGCATTCCCCTCACTTTCAACCCATTTCCTCTCAGAAGATAGTGGATACTGATGTATTTACTGCAGGGTTTGCAGGTAACAGAGCGATTGTGCTGGAGGTCAGAATTATACATTTAAAGTGGAGAGAAGGTGTATGTTGGTTATATCATCTTCTTGAGTACAAGGCACTTTCTTTTTAAGGGTTCTGCTCTTACTTTTTATAGCGCTAAACAGGTGGCAGGACTGTGGAAGTAGGAGGTACAGATGGATGAAGATGGATGAAGTGACAGGGTGGAGTAATAACAAACTTCACTTTAAATTTGAGTTAAACATTGTCATTTTATGGGAGTGTCAGACTCATGAAATGTACCTTCATTTGCTGGGTTTCTTTCTATTTGATTTATTTAGCTGTGTTATTTATATTGTAGATTCTCCTTTCTTCATGTAAAGAAGCAACACGTTATTCATATAAGTGTCCCATGTGGACATATACATTTGGACATTTACATATAAATAATTATTTATAATTAAATGCTGTCTTATTAACTTACCTCAGAAACACAAAATCTATCAATCCTGTTAGTAAAAACTAAATCATGAGATTTAGAGAAAGCATGAAAACAGCCCTAGAAGTAAAAATTGTCCCTTATGTAAAAGTAATTAATGTCATGTGGCGTCTTTTGAGCATTTCATTTTCAGGACAGGTTTGTCATTTTCATCAACTCAACTGGCAGGCGGAATTAGCTTGTTTATCTGTGTCTGTGTGCGTCTCTGCATTTACAGCTATATGTTCTCACTTCCACGTGTTTTTGTTTTAATAGCTGTTAGTGGTTTCTCGTGGGTATCTGTTGGTTTATATCTCTGCAGCAGAAAGCTGGTGCCACCCCTCATTGCTTCAGCGTCAGCAGAGAAGTGTATATCTCATTTCCGTGTTTGCTTGTTGTCCTAAACTTCCAGGGAGAAAGAAGAAAGTGATTTTCGATGTGAACCATGTGTGACTGCTGATGCAGATGGGAAAAGTTAAGCTGTGTGGAACTCAAGGAGTGTGGCTTCATCTGCCAATCTCTTTCACTCTCCATCAAATGTCAGACATAAGACTGACAGTCTGGGAGATCTTATCAGCTCTTAGACAGTCATTGAGGCCGAAAATGACCACTGATACTAGAGATAAATGTGGTTTTGGGTCTGTATTAGTCTTGTAGGTTCTCCCTGAGGCCAGGAAAGCAGAAGAGCCTTTTGATTTTACAAAATAAAAGGCCAAAGTATATCGCATTTTATATTGGATAGTTTCATTTTGCACAGTTTGTTGTTGGAAATCCTACCTTTTTTGAGCCACAACTTTTTTACATTGACTACAGGATTTTCAGGTCTTTTATACAGTTGACAGTACTGTTTGTAAATTACTGAAGTGGAATTATGGGTAAGAGTTGGTGCACTTTTGAACTGATTTATGCTCTAAAGACAGACAGAGACAGACCTTAAGGTTCTGCATTGCACCTGATATATCTTCCCTGTAGCACCCACATGTACCTCCCCAGAATAGTAGCTATACTTTGCATCAATGTAGACGGCAACAACTGCAAATGGTCCATTCAGTGTATATATAAAATGCCCCATTACAACACACATGCAAAACTAACAGGCTCGTATCAATTAGGTTTGCTCATGATGCCAACACAATAAACCTGCAGCAGTTTTCTTATTTTTGAAGCTCTGCCAGTCCATGTAAAAAAGTTCAGTTCAATGCTCCCATGGATCGTCTCTTCTAATATCTTTCCACATTTCCCTGACGCAGCAGTTGGTGACAGTTGTTTGTTACTTCTTAGCTCCTCATAAACTCATAAAACTTAAATTAAATCACTTAACTTTAGTTTTCAGCTGCATTGTTTGGAGCAGTATCAAAAACCCAGCTGCCAAATTGGGCCATGATTCAGATACTTATTGCACAAACATAAATGCTCTCAAAAGCCAAGGTTGCTTACGCAAGCGCCTTCATAACTCTGCATCAATCTTAAGTTGAAGTTTAAACCGTGCTGAAGAGGAGGCTAACATTGCAGAACATGACATTCCAAAAATGACATTGTTGTCATTCATATGATTCTACAAACCAGCCATGACATTTAAGAAAAATAGACGCAGATACAGACGTACCTTTGGTCTGTTCGAACAAGCAAAGGTGGACAAAGCAGGATAGCGTAAGATTCTTCTTTTTGGAAATATATTATTTCCATGTGGAAAGGATACAGGTTATTGGGTTCAGATGAGTAAAGGGTTATTTACTTAAAGTAAGCTAATAAGTACTTCATGTTTATGAGTTGCAGTGTCAGTGCTGCTTTTAGTTTTTGGCAAATGTAGCGTGTTTAGCATTATTCAGTGATTGTGTTTATAGCACATACAGAGATTACTTTTCAACTTTACCAGTGATTATCCGTTTCCTGTATAATTTCAAACCCAATTTTAGTTTAAGTATTTATTTCTTTTTTTTTTTTAAATTGGGCAATTATCCATGACCTGGTTTGGGAAAAACTAAACAAAATAAAATTAGGTGCAACCATTACATTTTGCTTCAGATTTATGCATCAACCTTTCCGCGTACAATATTTAAAAAAAATAATGCATAATAAACAAACATTGACACAAAACTTTTTAATATGGTGTCCAGGCCCTGTGAAGAAATGCCTCGGTCTCTCATTCCCAGAGACGAAGGACTGCATAAGAATGCTTTCTGCAGAAGGTCTAGATAACAATATAAATGCTCTGTGGCCCTGGGGTAGAAAGGCTTTTCCGGCTGTAGTTTTGAAAATGGAAACCATTCAGATTTCTTTGTACAATAGAATGCTTAATTAGCATATCATCACCAGGAACACAAATGGTTCTTTCTCCCGCTATTATTTGAGCAGCTTAAACACGTCTAAGGAGCTTAGTTGTCTTCTAGACACAGATGTACACCTGGGACAGGAGGTAAGAGAATCCTCCACACTGTCTCACTATCAACAGGCAGCACTAATGTTACCTTCTTCACTGTCCCTTCTTCTGAATAAGCCCCTTTCTGTCCTCTTTTCATCTTGTCTGCAGACATGAACACAAACCCCCTCTCTCTCTCTCTCTCTCCGTGTTTCCCTACAAGTCAGAAAAAGCTACTTCTCTATCCATCTCACTCCATACCCTATAAATCCGTGTGGCTCTCTGAGATGCTAGACTAAACACCTCCTACAATAAGAGTGACTGACTCAAAGGAGAGAGGCGAGGCAAATAAAAAGGGTGAGCAGAATAGAAGCACTACTATCAGGTTTCTCTGTAACTACGGCACAGACTAGGTCTGAGCCACCACTGCCACAGGGATTTTTATATTTCCAGAAGTACCAGTGAGCATTCAGCTTATGAAATCACTCGCTGGGCCTCAGCTATTCTATTCCATAGCTGAAATTCGCTATTATTGCTGACATTCTGTTTTCCATGATTTTCCTGAGTGAGTTTGATGGTGGATAAGTGTATTGGTGGAGAAGTTGGATGCATCTAATTCTGTCAGAGAGCTGTTTCTCTCATTTGCACCATATGTTTCGGATAGAGTAACATAAACCACATAGATATGTTTACGTGTAATTGACAATTAGCCAAAATGTGTTTCTTGTTTTCTGGCTTCAGCTCCCAACGCATAAAAATAAATAAGCCTAAGATGGCGCAATTTACACAAAGTTTTATGTAGTGTAACTTACCAGAATGTTCTGTGATTAGACTTCCTTTTCCCTTTTGGTTCGTCTTTATCAATTTTCATTCTCATTTTTCATTCTCATTTTTCAGCCTTCTTTCACAACAACCAGCTCACTCTCTGTTCTTTGTCGAGGCTTTTATTATGAGGATATCTTGAAAGTTCATAGGAAAAAAAAAGTCTTTGATCAAGCACACATAGGCAGTGAAGGAACTTCAAAAACAGCCATCCGTCAGAGGCTTTAACACTCCGAGCTTAAACTATGATTTTACTGCATTGTTTGTTTTCACTGGAGTTCCCAGGACTCGTTGGTCAGGTTGTGATGCTGAGCATTATAAACCCTTTAAATGAACTACTCTGTGGTACTTATTATTCAATATCTTACACAAAGCTTCAAGTCATGATGGGGTTGTGAGTGAGTTTTAATGAAAGATTTCCTGCCTGGTCCCAGCCAGGCCGACTACCACGCAATATCTCCCTCTCCTTAACAAGTCACTCCTTCAAATTAAGGGTGAGGGAAAAAGCTGCAATTTTAAGAACCGAATATTCTCAAAGAAATGGGCCCATATTCAAGAAAAGTAACAGGAGCTGTATCCAACTTTAGACCCTGGTATGGGTCAGTGAAAGTAGGACTAGTAAAACCCAAAGGACCGTGTCTCCCCCTTTTACTTCATCAGTTCAGGCCAGAGATGATGTGATCCACATGGTTGGGGGAGTGTGTGTATGTGTGTTTACAGAGACAGGAGGAAAAAGTCAGCCTCTGGTTTGGGTCCAAGACAGGAAAAACGCTGAAGTAAGCTCAGCCGTCACTTCCTAGACTTTTGGATAAAGCACTGCCCTAATTATACCTAATGCAGCTGTGGGACTTATACTTTTACCACCCTTTTAACGGTGTGTGTATTTGTGTACTTTTCTTTTTCATGTATGGGAGTGTTTTAAAAAGCCACCGGTCTAATGCGGCGGTGTTGCTGAGAGAAAGGTCATGTGAGGAGAACTGCACTAACGGATGTATCAAACTTGTTTCCCCCGTAGCAGATGGGTGTTTTTTTCTGACAGCTTGGTTTTTTTCTTCCATTGCTTGATTTGTATCAGAAGTTTACGCTAACCCAGTTTGTGCCGTACGGAGAGGACAGAGCAGCCCCCACAACCAGAGGAAAGAGTTCAGGCTGTCAAATGATGTCAGTGTTTGGAGAGGATGAGTGTGATGGTGGCGGGGGGTGGTTGATGAGTCTGGGAAGAGAAAAAGTTTGTGTGGGGGAGGTAACTAGAGATCCCCCACAGAGATGCTAAGCTCCATTACAGACTGAAAGAGAGGAAGAGAACTTTTTTTTTTTTACAAGAATGAAGAAAAACGTTCCACTTTTATTCTGTGCGCGATCTAAAAATAACCTCCCCTCTCCGTCTACTGCCCACTGGGGCAGGGCTGTTAAAGAGTCTGTCTCCAAAGAGGGAGCGTCAAAGTGCTGCAGAGGACCAAACAAAAAGAAGAGAAAAGACAAAAAGGAAGGATTGGGATTGAAAATGGAGCACAAGTGGGAGGGCAGACGAAGAGTAACGGCATAAAAATGGAATGAAGGAAGTGTGCTAGGAACAGATGAATCTTCGAGAGGGAGAGGATGAATTCATAGAGCTTTAGAGACTGTTGAGTGGATGAGACATCTGTAAATTGTTCCTTCTCACTACGCCAGCCCGACCCTATGCAACTGCTTTTACACAAGTAGTATTTGGCCCTAATGTTTTTGTGAGTGTCTGTGTAACAATAAAACACCTAGGGCCTGGAAATGTGGAATAACAGATAAAGTTTTACAGGGCAGGGTGGCGTGGCTCTTCTCTAACAAGTCAGGGAACTGCAGACAGTCATCCTTTCTTCAGATACTTCATTCTGCTCCAGTCTCAGTGTCTGACTCAGAGCTGGCTACTGTACCAGCGGGCCAGCCATCCATCCCGATGTGTCATCCTCATCTGTTACTGTTACATTGATCTTCTACCCCGGGCTTCCAGGAAATTGAAAGGACTAGGACAGTGTTTGTTTTGAGCGGGATTTGGTAATTTGTGCCAAAAGCTTATAGGAAACATCTAACAAAGAGTAAAATAGCTTCCAAACATACTAGGCAAGAGTCTCCGGGATTTTCCAATTTTCCCTCAGAAACTCAAATAAGCCTTGACCTTATTCACTAACGTCCATCTCCCTCCAGAGCAGGAGACCTCTCCGGCCTGCATGCACTTGTTTTGTTAAATGGCAGCTTTCTCACTCAGGAGTCTTTAGGCAACATTTTCAAAACACAGATTATACAATTATCTTCTCTTTTTTTAAATGTACAGTTAGTCAAATAAACAGAAGTCTGTTAAGGTATTGTTAGTTAGTTAGTTAGTTAGTTAGTTAGTTAGTTAGTTAGTTAGTTAGTTAGTTAGTTAGTTAGTTAGTTAGTTAGTTAGTTAGTTAGTTAGTTAGTTAGTTAGTGATTTATTCCGAACATGCAAATGATATATAACGTAAATATGAACAAGTAAAACAGAAATAATAATACAAAATGGCCGATCAAGACAATTTTACAAAACAAAACAAAATAAAACAAAAAAACAGCATAAAACAAAAAAACAGCACAGTAATTTCACTTGCATGTCCGAAAAGGGGTGGGAAGAAGTATAACTTATTTAATCCCGCCCCTTCTCCATAAAATATTAACAATTGTAATGGACAACATTAATTGTAATCAAATGTTCACTGCTTGTAACCTCCCTGTCAGGGAACACATCACCGCGGCAACCAAAAGAAAATGGAGGTCAAGCTTTTGTATGTATGAGAGCACAGTTGTTGATACAATTGAGTATTTAACCCGAACTATACTTTCTTACTCAAGTAGTTTTGCCTCTAATCCTGACTAAAAAACTAGCTAAAAGGTCAACCCAAAGTTTACTGTCTCAAATTCCTGTAACTTATTCCAGGAACCTTGTAAGAAGAGACATTTAAATTAAAATATCATAGAAACCTGAGAAGGAAAATGCGGCCTGCTCTTTCCTCTCCACATCAAGCAAACTGACTAACAAACCTAGAAAAAATGTTCAGCCAATCATGTTGTTGCATTAATGCAAGTGCACCAATGAAGTTCATGGCACTTTCAACTACATGTTGACAAGATACCACCAAAACATGTCGTTTAGGATCCTAAACTAATACATTATTTAGCATTTTGTTGGTGTTGGGAATGCTAGAAGGTAGGTCTTAGGTAGTAAAGCACAATAGATTTTAATATCACCTCATTTTAACTTCAAGTATGTATTATATATTTTTTAAATTAAAAAAAAGGATATTATGTGATGCACAGCATGGACATTTGGATGGAGTGCTTTTTTGTAATTCAGATGGAGTAGGAAGAGGATATCACACACAGGATATGGAGAGCAGGATTTTTGCATGGCCTAGGAAAGTGATGACAACTCTACACCACATTATTTGATCTCGCTTCAACACATTGAATATGTTCATATATGAAGTCATATAAGAAGTCACTGTGAAACTTTGCACAGTAAAGGGGAAACAATAAAATAAAATGTCATTTTACGGCAAAAGTTACCACATAGTCTACCTGGTTTTCAACAGTTTGGATCAGGGATTCTGCATACTCTGTCCAATTTTCACGTCTCAGAGGTAATTGATATTGCAATTATTGCTTTTTCCCCATTCATTTCTGTAGGAATGTTGACTTCTTGACCCCAAATTTCTGCCTGAAGGTGTTTCCAACATGGCTGCCAAGTGGCGAAACCTTCTCAGAAACACTTTACGTATTCTTCCATCAACCACTACTAATTCCCAGATGTACACTTTTTCATTTTAAGTCATCATCTGACCTACAAAGGTACAGCTAAAATTGTACCTAGTATTTTAAAATGTGTCTCTCTTGGCTGACTGTCATTGTGTAATCTGTTTTTTAAGTGTGAATGTGTCCACTGGAATCTCTGTGCTCATTAAATAACGAATCCACCGTGCGTCACATCTCCTTCTCTGTGACCTGCAGTAAAGACCAGACTTTGAGCTTGTTCGATTTCAACATTCCAGCTTAAAAAGGGCTACTGGAGACATCCCAACATTCTTACTCTGGTGTCAGTTCCCACTCATTTTGTTCTCACAATCACACGCACACACACAATCACGCGCATTTATACTCTCTTTGTGATTGCCAGGAATTCGATATAGTTCAGATATTCCCTCAGATGACAGAAGCAAAGGACTTCTGTCTGCCAAGTACGCAATTATCGGGGAACAAGTACTCAGTATACACTAGATGATAAACAACATATGGACTTCAAGTTCAGAGTAAGATCACACAAAAGTCTTGAGAGGTCCATGCACTATCAGCTAAGCCCTTTTAGCCCTATGATGTAGTTTTCCCCCCGAAAGCAGGAGAACTCAGGAGCTCTGCCCCCACCCCCACTTTTTTATAACAAACAATGGAAAATCAGCTGGCCAGGCTGCGGAGAGATTGCTTCACTGACGTTATTCAAGTCTTTTATAGCAGCGATCGAGGAAAATGAAGCAGCGGAGAAATAGCTGAGCCCCTGACCAGACAAACCATACGCCATTCATAAATTCCTCCTAGATTTCTGCCAAATACATGAGACCTGGTGGAGGGTGGACTGTTTGACTCCGTAATTGCTCTTGCTGTTGGTTTGAAGGAATGGTGTTTGACAACCTCACCATAGAAAGGAAGGTATTTCAGTGGAAGATCAGAGCATGTTCTTGGACAGATTTCCCAGACACATTTCAAAAGGCATTTTTCTATGACCCTTCAAATCAACACAACAGAGATTTGCTGTTTTTGTTCTCAAAGTTTGCTGAAAGCTTTCAACATTTTAAATCCTCCCAGACTTTACAACGTTGCATATCAGTTTATTGTCAACCGCTCTGCTGCCTGCTTACAAGATAACAAGGTTAATAAGTGATGCCAAGGACACTGTGGAAAAATATATGCCGGTCAGATGATAATTTTGTTTTTTATAGTATTCGGATATTAACTTTGAATATGTCTTTTTGTAACAACAAAAAGAGGCTGATGTAAACATTTTGTAACAGGTTATTGTTCTATGCAGTGATCACATTCAAAAAGACTTGCACGGATGCACATGTCACGTGCATATACTCTTTCATTTTCAGAGGTTTATCTGCAGTGGTGGACAGTAACGGAGTAAATTTACTTGAGTACTGTACTTAAGTACATATCCAGAGGATTTGTACTTTACTTGAGTATTAGATTTCTTTGGTACTTATTACTCTTACTTGAATACATTTCTAAGACAAATATTTTTACTTTTACTCGAGTAAATTTCTAGGAAGGCTGAAAAGTACTCGTTACTTTCAGGTCTGTTCTTTTTTATTCTTCCCTAAAATCCTATTGTTACAAGCTGTTTTTGTCAAAGGAGGAGACCTATCACAGTGCACGCTCTCCACTGGGATGTACGTAAAGTGGAAATACGTCAAGCCTCCTCAAAACGATACCGCCAAAGTAGCCTGCAACAATTAATTTAGAAAAAATATAGTAATTTACTGATGTGGAAAATAAGAAATTTACTCTTAAGTAAGCATTTACTTTTGGGTACTTAAGTACCTTTAAAAGCAAGTACTTTTCTACTCTTACTCGAGTAATATTTTGACTGAGCTACTTTTACTTGTAACGGAGTAAATTTTGACCAGTAGTATTTGTACTCTTACTCAAGTACTGGGGTCGAGTACTCTGTCCACCTCTGTTTATGTGTCAGAAAATTAGCAAGAAAAGACACCAGTAAGAAGCAACTGTTGCTATGCATCAGTTTGGAAGAGGTTATAAGACAATTCCACAACAATTTGCAGTCCATCATCCTCTCTTGGAAAAGGCAATTCACACTAAATCTGTTGCCAATCTCACCCGCCTTGGAGGGGCCCAGCAATCCACCCCAGACAATGATTATCTTTAGTTATTTTTGCTAATTGCGGTTACACAAGCTTTTGAATCATTGGGTATACTTAGTGTTACTTATTTAACAAAAAATAAGCCAAAATGCATAAGCTATGTGATTAAACAAAGTGATATGTGGTGTTGTCCATCTGAGGTTATATTTACTTGATTTTGAGAACCACTGAGGGGCCAAATGTTTTTAAGTGCTGAAATCTAAATCACAGAACTAAACACGACAGTCCACGAGGCACAGCCAGTCCTTGGTGAGAACAAACAGAATAGGAAAACAAGATCAAAGCCAAGTAAAGTTTGGACATTTTGCTTTTGAACAGCTCTTACTTATTTTGTATCCCAAGAAATTCAAATATTTATACATACCTCCTATATCATCGTTTCTATTCCGGACTACATCTTTGATCTAGATCAGGGTGTATTTTAGTGGTCCTCACATACTGTAGTCCCTAAAGACCCGCTAACCAGAGATTAATGGCTTTTCTGTCCCAGAGATTCAGGCTGTGCCAACACAAATGGTGGGGCACGCGATGCTGGCACGACAAACTCAAGTGAGGACAAAAGGGCAAAAGGCAGCTCAGGCCACAACTTGTGGAGCTGCATGAAGACAGCTCGAGGATTGCAACTCTGAGCTGAGAGGTCAACGGTGCAGGATTACAGACCCTAGCTTGTCACTGTTCCTCAGCCTTTTAATGAACTGTGACCGAGCTTCCGATCCCAACAGCCTCACCAAATGTTTTATTCATCAGAGTTGCTCGGGGTGCAACACTTGCACCTTATGTGTAGCGTTTCACACAAAAAATGGCAGTGAGCCTTCACTGCTGAAAAGGCAATGCTTTCATCAGATGTATATTGTTATAGAAGGAAAAAAAACTCAAAACCTTCTGCGTCTGTGATATACGACGGAGTATTAGGGCCAAACTAAGACAAAAAAAAAAAGAAGGAAATTACGAGAATAAAGTCATAATAATATGAGAATAAAGTCGTAAAATTACGAGAATAAAGACATAATATTTCCAGAATAAAGTCGTAATATTTTGAGAATAAAGTCGTAATATTTTGAGAATAAAGTCGTTACATTACGAGAATAAAGTCGTAATATTAAATATATTATAAATATATAAATATAACTTCACAAGATGCTCAATATTCCTCATTTTAACACAGGGAGAAGATGCTCTTCCTGTTAGAGTTCTCATAAATTATATTCTCATAATATTACAACTTTATTCTCATAATGTTACGATTTTATTCTCATAAATTACGACTTTATTCTCGTAATGTTACGACTTTATTCTCGTAATGTTACGACTTTATTCTCGTAATGTTACGACTTTATTCTCGTAATATTACGACTTTATTCTATTACGACTTTATTCTCGCAAAATTATGACTTTATTCTCGTAATGTTACGACTTTATTCTCATATTATGACTTTATTCTCGTAATTTCCTTTTTTTTTTTTTTTTTAGTTTGGCCCTAATACTCCGTCGTAGTGATATGATTGACTCATTGTAATACATTTATTTGGATGATTGATTTTGAGTTTACGAGGTCAGAATCTATACACTATGTGTGAAACATACAGTATAGCCCCATACCGTGAGCTGTATAAATTAAGAAAAAGATTAGGCAGTATTCATTAATTTGGTTTCTTTTTTTCTTTCTTATCTTAATTCCTGGTTTCATACATCATTCATAATCTTTACATAATCTTGTAATGCTTTCCAA